>NW_017280159.1:22871-24121 GCF_001594065.2 Cyphomyrmex costatus
GCCCAAAAAAGACGACCTCGGAACAGGGTGCACAAATATTAAACGTTATTACGGACAATCTGTTTAAAGCAGCAGAACACGTAATACCCGAAGTCAACGTTAACAACTTGAAATGGACCGTTATCCGATGACTAAAGGCAGCTGGATTGATTTCGTGTCATCCGACGAAAAAATGCGTCCTTAATGAAAGGCATCGACAAGAACGATTGGTATTTGCCAATCGACATTTGAATAAGCCGCAGGAAGAGTGGGACAAATGGATCTGGTCAGATAAAAAAGTAAGTTCTTCGTCAAGATTTTATCGTAATGAGGCATTTTTAGTATGTCGACATTCTGGACACTGTCATGCTCCCCAGTGCACGAGCGAGATTTCTTGCAGATCAAAATCCAACTGTTACATTCGTACAGGACAATAGCACTGTTCACAATGCCCATGTGACACGCAATTGGTTCAACGATCATCCCGAAGTTGAAAAAATAGATTGGAACAGGTTTCGCGATCGACCTGAAATATGTCAGCACCTATCGCAGTCTATGCGAACCAAACTGCAACGAGTCATTGATAATAATGGATACTGGATCGATTATTGATCCGTAATATATCTCTGTAAATAAAATGTATGTATATGTATCTTATATTATTAAATAAAAATGTATATAAATGTTATAAATGTTATGTGTTACGAAAGTTATTTAATAAATGTTATTGTATATTATTAAATAATGTTATATTGTTGTCATTTTATTAATAAATAAATGCGGTAATTATGCTATAGGGGAGCCAGCTCCGATGACCTTGACCTTGACATATGTTGTCAAGGTCATGATTCTGAGCAACTTTGCCTTAACAACTAGGCGGCGGTCTCTTATAGTTTCTGAGATATTTAGACCTAAAAGTCTAATTTCGTATAATACAATAATATGTCTTTCCGGTATATATCTAGAAAATCAAAAATGGGAAACACCTACTTTGTTTGTAAAGTACTGAATGTTGCGAAGTGTATGCGTGTATGATATTAAGTACTATTCTGCACCCCCTCTCCCTATGTAAATGTGTTAAATCTTATACGCGAAGCAACTATCATCCCCCTCCCCCCTGTGTACGAGCACACGATTTCCATGGTAAATATCTAGAAAATAGGAAGCACCTACTTTATTTGTAAAGTAACTTCCCCTCCCCCCCTGCACAGCGGCACACGACTTCTACGATTGTACTGTTGCTATGATAGTACTGTCGGGGCAGACCTCTG
>NW_017280159.1:26120-29362 GCF_001594065.2 Cyphomyrmex costatus
AACTGAATTCGGAGATACAAACGTTAGTGGAATGGGCTCGTGAATTCAAACTCACCCTGAATGCTAGTAAGACCCAAGCAATCATCATCGGATCTGCGCAACAGCTACTGAGCCTATCTGAAGTTGACGTGCCTTGTTTGACAGTCGATGGTGTCACGATACCATACTCCGACTCGGTTAAGAACCTTGGAGTTCATATCTCAACTGATCTCACATGGAATCGCCATGTTTCACAGATTTCATCCAATATTCACCTTGCCTTATATCGTTTGAAATTTCGAGGCTCCACCCTTCCATCAGCAGCCAAACTGCAACTAGTTAATGCTCTCGTCATACCATACTTCGATTATGCCTGTCTAACCTTTAATGATGTTACCGACCATCTTAATACTAAATTGCAAAGGCTACAAAATACGGCTCTCAGATACGTCTTTAATTTACGACGTGATACATCACTGGCACCGTATAGACATCACGTAAATTGGTTGACAGTCCGAGCTCGACGAAAATATTTCCTAGGATGCACCGTATACTCTATACTGAGAAATCACCAACCTCAATATCTATATCGTCGATTTACCTCATCTAATTCTGATCTCAGGAGATCTGATCGCCGTCGCGTAATCTTTGACATCCCATTTTGCCGTACTAATTATTACAAAAATGCTTTCGGGGTCTCCGGTATGAAAAACTGGAACTCCATTCCCGAAAGTATCATTAATTCCACGTCTCTCCTTTCATTCAAAACTGCTTATCATAAATACTTAATTGCTGCCGAACGTTCAAACTGATTAATAAGCCTGCGATTTTCGATCTGAATTGCTATGATCATGTTTGTAACAAATTCTCATTCCCATTGCATGGTATCTCATATCTTATATTCTTTTTATTTTTATATTTTTATGGATACGTTTATCCAGAGAGAATAACGAGTTCTCACGTACATTTACGTTTATTAATTATGCTTAACTTCGTAATCTAATGTATTCATCAGCTGATTTCTTTTCCGTTGAAACAAAAATGTAACCTAGCGAATCAATACACAAATTGTACAATTCTGTAAATTGTTTACGGCTTCTATAGCCAAAACATAAATAAAGTTTTCAATCAATCAATCAATCTCTCTCTCTCTCTCTCGATATTTATCATTACCTGTATAAGAAAAACAGTTCACAAAGTATATTTTCTTATTGGTAAGTATATAAAAGCGATACTTTTTCAAATGTATATATTAACACTTATCTGATGCATCAAAGGCTTCGATCCACTTCCTTTCAATTTAACTTGGGAATATTTCGAAGATTTCACCGCTCAAAACTCAAATTGAAGTTACTCAAAACTGAGGTTATCTACCAAAACTAAAGTTATCTATCAAAACTGAGGTTACATCGGCCGGCTGTCAAAATTTAATTCAGTAACCCTACGATACATTTGATCACATTTGATCAATGACGCAATATCCGGTCGTATCGTATTACAACAGTCATGGACGTAAAAATAACTACGAACGAAACGTGAAGTCTAAAATCGGACCCCAGGCATTAATGCTACTAACTGTACATGATGATTTCATGTTCCGGGAAGAGATCTGAGGGATGGAAGGAGGTGGAAGAAAAATCAGGAAGGGGAGGAAAAGTTTGTCCAGGGAAAGAGGTGGAGAAGGGAGGAAGAAAAGTTTGTGGGGGGTAGGGGGTGGTGACAGGGGGAGGAAGAGGTTGTTCGGGGAAAGAGGAGGTGACAGGAGGAAGAAAGGTTTGTGGGGGTTAGGAGGTTGTTCGGGGAAAGAGGAGGTGACAGGAGGAAGAAAGGTTTGTGGGGGGTAGGAGGTGTTGACAGGGGGAGGAAGAGGTTATTCGGGGAAAGAGGAGGTGGCGACGGGGGAAGGTGAATGGGGTTCTATGAGTGGAGGAGGAGTGGGAATCTCATCCAAGGAAAGGGGAGGAAATCTCTCGTGCATTGGGAGAGGGGAAATCGAGGGGGAATCAAGGGGAGTTAGAAGAGGGAATTTGGTGAGGTCAAGGGGAAACTCTGAGGAGTCAACGGGGAGTAGGAGGGTTCCGGATATTGTAAGTGTGTAGATGTGGGTGTGCGTGTGTCCGTGGCGGGCTGAGCGGAGGGAGGCGTAAAAATAACCGTAAGACGCGATGTAACGTCTATGGGGAGAAGCGGGGTAGCGTCTACGGAGAGAAGCGGCGTAGCTTCTACGGCGAGAAGCGGCGTAACCAACGATTGACGGGGCCGCGGACTCCTATGTTCCTTAATGTAAGGGCCTCTTCGGCGAGGCTCCTTAGAGGCACCCCGAGTGCGCACTAAAATGCGAAGAGGGTATTAGGTGTGGAGAAATAAAAATAAAAAAAAAATTAAAATTTGAGTTTACGTCCAAGTAATTTGTTACGTAAATTCTCTTTTTTCTCTTAGGGAATGTGAAGGGGAGAGGAAGGGAAATCAAAATGTATCTTACTTGTAACCCGAAAGAAAGGTGGCGGCGATCGGTTCCCCTGTGTTGTACCTCTCGGTGCAACAAGATATTAATTTGGGATTCGATCCGCTCAAAGGGTTGGAACCCACGAGGAAAACGAGGAAAGTGGTCAAGGTCGTAGAACAAACACACACTGCACCACACTTTTATTAAAATAACCCCTTTTATTTATTATAACACTTACAATTTCGAGTGGTTATTACCACTGATTACATTTAACCCTTTATTTAATTATTATAATTACCCGATTGAATGATTACACTTTGGTTGCTTATGTTACAATTCGAATAGTTGGTTACAATTGTCGAATTGATTTAATTAAAGAACATATTCGGGTTAAAGTCCTCGCTCGTGACTTAGACCGGTCGGCGACACTCGTTATCGCGGATGTAATATGACTCGGTTCTCGCGACGCGCGTAACGTATCGTTACGTTTAGATGTTTGACAAGACTCTCTCGCCGGTCCTTAGACCGCCGAATATATAGGCGTCGCGGAGTCATCGAACTAGCGGCATTCGTGCCGTGTGCAATGCGGACTTCGTCCTCTTGCATTTCGGCAGTTCGTTGTCCTGTCGAAATGCAAGATTTGCTTTTTATTACTAATTGTTCGATGTGCGTGCGGTCATTGCTTGCGTTCGATCAGTGATCGTTGTCCGCACGCGTTATGGAATTTGCAGCCTTGCATTTCCGCAAGTCGTTGCTATGCCGAAATGCAAAGGTTGCTTTGCAGTAATAATCTTGCATTTCCGCCAGCTCGTTGCTA
>NW_017280159.1:29472-33764 GCF_001594065.2 Cyphomyrmex costatus
GGAGGCGCACGATCGGCCGTAGGTGGTCCAGGTGGACTTCGACGACCTCGGAGACGCACAGACGGGCAAACGGTCGACGGGCCGTAGGTGGGCTTCGGTGCACTGACTCTAACTGAACACCAGATCTTGGTCAGTTGACTCGGGCGATGCCTCGGACAACTGACTGTCGACCAAAGAGATGACTGAGCGAACAAGAGAGACCGGACAGTTGACTCGGGCTTATCGCCTCGGACAACTGACACGGTGAACCGAAGATTACTACTGACGCTGTGCGCTTCCGAGGGCCTCGTATTTATACCCTAAAAAGGCGGGCTTTTCCTTTGTCTAAAATTTTTGCAACGCTAGCAACTTGTGACATGATTTACGATTTTTCTTAACTCCTATCGATATTGATATCTAGCGTCTTCTAGGAAGAGCTCCGGGAATAAAGGATTTTACGATTTTTGCTAGTCCTATCGAGGTTAATCTCGCGTGTTCTCGGGGAGTTAAGAAAAATAAAGAAATTTACAATTTTTCTTAAGGGTTTTATGCGTAGGAAATTACTGTCGGGACCACGTCGCGCTTTGTTATAGATAAAATATATGACCAGAAGAGTCGTCGGTTTCCGCGCTCCATTTACATTTATTGGATGTCAAATAAACATTGCCGTGGGAAATCCTCTAAGAGTTTTACGATTTGGCACAATGGACATGGCGCCAGTTATTTTTTTTTGCTAGTTTTCCTTAGAGTTACGGATCATTCCCAGATGAGACTTTAGAGTGTTTGTTATCTAATGACCGCTTAGAAATATGTGGTTTCGCAATTTTTATCGCCATTAGCCCTTTGTACGCAAGTTGTTTTCCTCGTTTTATTTCTCTTTTGAGTGGCATTTACGAGTTTTCCCAGCGCGCGGTGTTTACTTAGGCCTCTATTATCAGATATCCGCGCTCGGGCCTTTCTCGTAAATCTCTCTAGTCATGACGTTGACCAAGATCCTTTGAAAGAAAAGAATCGTGGAGTCTACAGGACGTAACATTTTATATAATTAAAGAGTAAAATGTACGTACGTGATTTGAACAAAGTGTTCATGCACTAAATTTTTTTTTAACAAAATCAAAAAAAAATTTGGTAAGTATAATCTTAATGGCTATACTCTAGATATCTCTATACTAATGTATACAGATTATACTTATTAAGATTATACTTATCAAATTTCTTTGTGATTTTTTATCCACATCACGTATGTAAAGCATTATTTTTACAAATGTTTCATGACTATACTTCGTGTTCTTCTAAAATAAAGACTTTTGTTAAAGATATTTGGCCACTGGAAATCAAATACTATCCATTGCACTAGCTTATAGATGTGGAGAATCAACTGTGCGGAAAATAATACACGAAACTTGTTCAGTTATAGTAAATGTATTACAACCGATTTATCTTCGTTTACCGACAACAGAAGAATGGACAAATATTTGTACTGGATTTTGGGAAAACTGGAATTTTCCTAATTGCGTCGTGGCATTTGATAGGAAACATGTTGAAATACAAGCTCCGCCAAATTCTGGAAGCTTATTTTTCAACTACAAGAAAACTTTTAGCATTGTGTTAATGGCAGCATGTGATTACAAATATACATTTACTCTGGTTGACATAGGCTCTTATGGCGGTGACAGTGATGGTGGCATTTTTACCTCCTCTGATATTTATTCAGCATTACAAGAAGGAACATTAAATCTTCCCGAAGGCATTGTTAATCTTCCTGAAAGCGATATTCAGTTACCACGTTTTTTTATTGGGGATAGTGGTTTCCCAATTAGTTGTCTTATGATGCGACCTTATTCTGGAAGATTACTCGATGAAAGGAAGAAAATATTTAATTACAGGTAAGTAGTTAAGTATTTATTATTATTAATGGTATTAGAGTAGTATTAGTATAGTGTAGTATTAGTATATAGCAAAGATGGTAATATCATTTATAATACAGTAAGGCTTGGCTCTCGCGACGATAGGAGGGAGAAATAATATACAATTAATTGATTATTTTAAACATTATTTTATACTTTTACGTAATGTATCGGACAGATATCTCAGTTTGCCACCATATTTTACAGGTTCTAAGATTAAGAAATTATTAAACAAACATAAATTAAAGGCTATAAAGAGTCAAACGCAGTTAACAATGCGAAAAATTTTTAATAATCTTACAAATTAATATAAGATGTTCCGTCGAACGTTTCGGTCTGCAATTTAGACCATCTTCAGCGACGAAATAATAATAAACCAATACTCCATTTACTCCGTCTTTTACTGTTGAATACGGACACATATTTATTGCACTCAGTCTTTCTAGTATGATTAAATTGTGAATTTAATTATGAAATAATGTTTTTGTCTACTAATAGAGGTGAGTGTTTAAGGATTTTAGTAATTTTTTGTAATGTAATAATTTGACTCTAATAGAATTTTTGTTGTCAACGGTCCTTTTCACAGACATATTTCTGATTTTTCGGAATTTCATTACACAACTCCACATCCATTATCTACGATGAATTTACCTCTAGTTGGTGCACAGGAACATTTTGTCGTTCAACAAGAATTGATTTTACTACTTGCATTCTAACTCGGAGTAAATAGAGTATTATTATTTCGTCGCTGAAAATGGTCTAAATTGCAGACCGAAACGTTCGACGGAACACCTTATATTAATTTGTAAGATTATTAAAATTTTTTCGCATTGTTAACTGCGTTTGACTCTTTATAGCTTTTAATTTATGTTTGTTTATTTGTTTTTAACAAAAAAAAGTCCATAACTAGTTTATATAATTTTATTAAGAATTTTTTAAGAAATTATTATTTTAAAGAAAAATTAAAAATAAAACTTTACGTAGCAAGTAATTAATAGTAATTAAGGTACGTTTCTGGCGTCGTGAGAGAGCCGAGCCGTAATAATAGAAGTAGCAGTAGTAATTATAAAATCATATTTGATCACGACAAATTATTTTAATCTTGTGCATTTCATTGATTTTCAAATTGTCCAGAGCAAGACGTATAATAGAAAATACTTTCGGAATTTTATCTAGTCGATGGAGGATCTATAGGAAGCCCATTCATATGCATCCTAAATATGTAGACACGATAGTTATGGCAACTATTTGTCTGCACAATTTTATTAAGTCTGAAGAGAATTTTATACAACCGGAGTCTAGAATATATTGTCCTCCTAATTTCATAGACTCTGAAGATGAGGCTGGTAATATAATTCCTGGTCAGTGGCGGCGAGAAACTGAAAATGTCCTCAGAAACATACCTCCCACATCAATGCATCATGCAACTTCAATTGCATATAAGCAACGTGACAAGCTAACTGATTATTTCATGTCACGATCTGGGGAAGTTTTTTGGCAATATGAATATGTTAGAAGAGGACAGCATTGTGATGATGCCCAATAATAACATAATATTTTGAGTGTAATATAATTGTGTGTATTGTTCGGTATTTCATTATATTAAAAAATTAGACTTTCTATGCTAATTTGATTTACTGTAAAACTACCTTAAGAAATAAAATTGTATGAATGTGTGTATTAATTGTATTGTACATTGTGCTTAATTTTCTGATGGGTAGCTTTAAAATAAAATTAAAATCACGTAGAGTATAAATATATTATATATATATTTCACTGTAACAAATTAAGTAACTTTGAAACAACCTAACTTCCGCGCGGATCAGCTCGTCGGAAAATCTCTAGTCGCAGACAGAGGTTCGCACGGAGAGAGAGAATGCAATAATAACGAAGGCTAGATATAGAGTATAAGACACAGAACGTTTATTACGTGTAACGTGTGTATTTACAAATGTGTGTGTGTATGTGTTCGTGAATGACAAGCAGGTGTGTATTCGTGTGTCGGTGTAGATGTGTATGTCGTGTACGCAGGTGTATATGTATAGTGCCGAGACGGCAAGCAGACGAGACGGATACAAGACGTGTACAGAAAAACAACGAGGCGCGGACAGAAAAACTAAGATATTACGGACGACACGAACAGAAAAACTAGACGTGTAAATTACGGCGCGAGTACGGCGGAAAACACGTGGGATCTTTAAATTCCAATACGGGCGCGGAAATCGCGGAGCGCGGTCGGTATTACGGATGTTTTCGCGGACGCGGAGTATACGCCAGTGGCGGATGACGGTCGCGGCGCGGATAACGCGGTGGGCGTTCCCTCTACGCAATGAGGGACGCTTCGCGGAATGTAAAGTGCACAGGTCTTCTAACGCCCGACTGCCAAGAACGCTTGGCGGAGGCGAA
>NW_017280159.1:34112-41280 GCF_001594065.2 Cyphomyrmex costatus
GAGACTTGTAGCGTTCACAGTTTTTTTGAACATGGCCGGAGACGCTACCGCGTCTCCTGATAAAATGATACTTTTATATGTAATATTTCATTTTATATATATATACACTTTTATTTTATATATATAATATATATATATATACATATATAATAAAAGTATTATTACAAATATTATATATATATAATTATAATAATTTTTAATAATATTAAAATTATATACAATATGTATAAAATATTTGTAATAATACTTTTTTAATAATATTAAATTATACACACGCGCGCGCGATGTTACCATCAAATAAATCTCTCTTTTTCTTTCTTCTACTTTCCCATATATTTTACATGTTAACAGAACAAAGTTAGATGTTTTAGATAATGCTATGATGCGTACATGAACGAAATATGATAAATTGCAATATGTAAATATGACAGTATCCACTCTTGGCCAACATGTACGTCTTTTCATTTAAGAAGTATGTTATAATAAAAAATTAATTGTAGCACTTTAGATATCACTTATATAAACGTTAATTATTGAAATATTATTCTATATTTGTTTTGCAGTTTTATTTTAAATAACGTACATATTGTTGCTCGACGGAAACCGCGAGAAGGTGGTGGTCTCTTCCGTCAGGAGGGGAATGTGAAAAATTACATTTTTTTACATGATAAAATGTAATTTTTAACATTTCCCTGTGTATGTCATGTTCGTGTATATGTATATGTATATGTGAATGATCTATTTATGTATATGTGAAGGAAGGTAAGGTGGATAGGAAGGATCTCGAGCGTACAAATCAAATCTAATTTCGTTAAACAAAATATCGCATCATTCTTATGAGAGTATGTCGGATTTAGCTAATTTTTGAATATGTTTAGTTTTCTTCAATCTGAACAAATGTCAAAACAAAAATTGTACAGCGAGTCGGCGAGAAGGATTATCTCTCTCTCTCTTAGATTCTCTCGCTGTCTCGTTCGCTCTCAGCGCGCCGAAGGCAAACAAGGACGAACGGTTAGAGAGACAAGGACAGCGCGATTGTCGGCGCGCTCCTGCTCCAAAGTCACACGTACACGAGCTTTGTTTGTGTGAGTGCAAACTGATGTGCCAGGCGGCCAACCGATGGCATTAGTAGCGATGTCGTAAACCGTCTATGGAATGGCATCCCTGGCTAGGATCGGAGCGGAGTTCGTAATGGAGCAGCGGTTAGGATAGAAGCGCTCCCGGAGCAATAATTACGCGTTATATACTAATTATTGCTCCCGCTCGTTCTATTACGGACTTTTCCGTTATCGTTCGGCGGTCGGCAATCCCTGCGGAGGGGATTGTCGATCGGCGATGTTCGGTCGCGTTCGGTCGAAGCGGCGGATAGCGCGAAGCGCAGATCGTTCGGCGATTTTCGGACGCGTTCGGTCGGAGCGGCGATAGCTACTGCCGACGAAACTTTGCTACAATGCAACGGATGAATAATAACTATATACAATGATAACGATACAATAACTCATGCCCAATACGAATTACAATATACAATAACTAGCTACCGGGAACGATGCAGTTCGAGGTGCATCGTTACAACTTAAAAGATTAAAAGTTATATCAAATATATGTCAAGTCATTTTACTAACATTTTAAAGATTAATTTTTCAACAAAATACTGTTTCTCATCAACAATATTTAACAATATGTTAAAACTAAAATCACTGTTTCTTATCGCGACAATATGTCAAAACCAAAATTACAGAAAAATACTTGAAATAATAATACTTAATAATAATAATACTTATAATAATAATATACTTAATAATAATAATAATAATATAATGCTTATAATATAATATACTTATAATAATAATACTTTGAAATAATAATACTTTCAATTAGATTTAATAATTGCACTGTATCCTTCGTTCTTAAAAAAAAAACAAAATATCTGAAAAATGGAGAATCCAAAAAAATGAACCTGATTGAAGGATCACTAGCTGATTGATAATCTTAAAAATATAGGATCCTTTCCATTTGATGACACAAGTATCGTTCTATCTTTCTTGACATTCAGAGATTGACAAAGAACGATACTTGTGTCGACTTGTGTCATCAAATGGAAAGCACCCATAAGCTGTTGAACAGTAGGAGTTTGATCATACTTTTATAAATCATATATAATTCGCAATATTTGCTTCTTTTTTTCTGTTTTTTCAGATTGAGGTAAATTTTTAAGTAAAGATAGTATACGCTGACAAAAAACCAAATCTTCTTCCGAGTTGACAGATAACGTCGATGAAGTTGTAGAGCATTTGTTCTCGAGTAAAGAGTTAACTTTACTAATTGTATTTTGTAAAAAATCCTGTTGAGACTTTCCTTTTGGTTTTATCCGCAATATACTCAATATTTTTTTTTGCTCAAAATCGGAGGTGTTTAATGCAGATGAACGGATGTTAGAAGAATTACAATGAAAAAAATAAATTTTTAAGAAAATATTAATATTTTACAAATGTTTGTTTATATACATGTATATACGCAAATAAACATTCATAAAATCACATTTTTAAAGAAATATATAATACATACATATACAAAGTGATCCATTTTTATCTAAACAGGCAAATATTTCGAAAATATCAAATTTTAATTTAAAAAAACATTCCAAATAAAAGTTGTATGGTATGGAGGAGGATGTCATCATTTTATGCCCCTCTCTGTACCATACAATTTTAATTTGGAATTTTTTAAAATAAATTGTACATTTTTCAAGATTTTATTGTTAAAATGAATCACCCCTTACATGTATGATGTGTAATAAACGAAGAAAATTTCATGCAATTATAGTTTATAAAACTCTTTTGGAGATACTGACCCTGCTTGTTCTTCAACACGTACTACAGAAGATGGAGATGGTGTTTTAGAGAGTGATGATGATAGTGAAGGTGAAAAAGTTCGTGGAACTACTTCATTACTGTCTGAATCGGATCTAAACTCTTTAAATATATTTTGCCCTGAATTTGGATTGCAATCTATTGAAGACTGTCTAATTGAGGTAATTATATTCGCAGGAGACAGGTTTTCCTTTTCGGCGCTTGTGCCAAAGTTTCTAAAAAAAGAATTTTATTATTAATTTGCAAACACATATGCATTTTTTATTTTATATTAAGGCTACATTTCAAAATGTCCTGTCCAAGGAAAATTTTACTTAATATATTATAGTAAACGTTACATGTACTATACATTTCGAGTAAAATTTTTCTCGAAGAGAACGTTTTGGAAATGCAGACCTAGATTGTAAATGTTACAAACTGTTCAAGACTGTATCTTGTTGATGGAGGCGCATTTATTTGCACGTTTGAGGAATTTTGCAATAAGTTCTTTTTTTCACCTCTTGCAACAAAATTTCTAAGAAAAAAATAAGAAATTTTATTTTTTATTGCAAACCAATGCTTTCAGTGTTATATAAAAATTAGTAAATGTTATGAACTTTTTAAGATTGCAGTATCTTGCTGACGGAGACACATTTCTTTCTTATACGTTTGTTATCGTTCTGAAAGAAAAAAAAATATGAAGAGATTGCTTATTGATATGAGAGATTGCTCACATAAAGACCCCTTTTACACCGAGCACTTGATACGCGTATTAATTAGTAATTTTTTGTTAAATAATCCATGGTGTAAGGAAACAAGGTGTAGCGCGGCGCATGAGGCTGGTCAGGTGGTACGGGGCTAACCAATGAGAGAATTTTGCCAAAATGTGGTTGAAACGCGGTTGATTTGAAAATGCGAGAAAGCGTAAATATTAAACTGATTATATATATACAGAAAATAATGTATAAAAAATGATTGTAATTGCTTTATGATTCGCTTGCTGTAGGAATAGAATGAAAACAATATTTCTTAAATGCATTACTTATGATTTAACATAAAAGAAATATATGGTGATAATGTCGAATAAAATATTGGCAACATTTTATTAATAAGATTTGTACTTTTTATTAAAAATGAAAAATACACATATAAGCCATATAACGTAAGAATGCAGTAAATGATTAAATTATAAGGATTAAATACTTGGGTTTAAGTGGCTTAAAAATTTGAAATACTAAGTTCGAGTGTTGAAATTCCTGTAAAGTTATTTTTAAGCAATTAATAAATAAAATTAATAAATTAAAAATTTCTAATTAAAAAATATATGTTTTGAATAATGTTTTTATTTAATTGTTTAAAATAATAACCAGTTATTAAGAAACCAAAAATAAAAAATGAATTTTTGTCAAATGTTTCATATTTATTGAAAACTACAAGAAACGTTAAATTAACCCTTTAACGTCAAAATTGCTGTTCGTCACCGCCTTCGATAAAATAATGCCGCAGTTGATGGAAACGACAAAATATATTTCTGGATATCTATATCGGGCTATTTTCGATAAAATATTATATATTTTACGACCTTCCTTGCAAATACATGCAGTCACGTACAATATATATAAGCCTGTATGCGTTTTGTTTATCTCCGGTGGTATGTACAACCGTACCTTCGTGTCTCCCGTTCGGCCGGCTTCGGCAGTTTTCGTACATTTTGGCAAAATTTACCGATTGGTTGAACGAAAATCCACTGCGCATCTCCCTTCGTGCTACACCTTGTTTCCTTACACCATGAAATAATCTTAATTTCAACAATATATTTAAAGAATAATAAGGTGCAATTTCATGGGCGTCAGTTGACGCGCGTCAAAGCGATTTTGTGACGTCATGCTAGTTTTAGCGTCGACTTTCAGAAGTTCAAATATTCAAACTTCTCAAATTCACACGCGAAAGAAGTGTACTTCAAACACAGATGTCTATAAAAATCTTGACTGTGACTTCAAAAGAAAAGCGAAATGGACGATTCATTAGATGTAAGTAGATAAATTAGTAAATTATATACTATAATAGTTATTTATATATCTTCAATATATAAATGTATAAGAAATATTTCAGCAAGTTTTAGTAAATACGTGTGGAGTTTGTGAGACGATCGTGAACGAGGCTGAGATAACCTATCACAATTGCGTGGCAGGATATCCAAAAATTGTAGTGGATAACGATACAAGATATTTTTATCCACAATGTGGTAAGTTCATTTAATTATAAAATATATATATTTTATGAAAATCCTGATTTTAAGGTTAGAATTATATTTGAATCAAGAGACATGGTATAGTGTCTCATAAATGAACTACCATGGTATATTTAGACAAGATAAGAATATTGTTGCTAAATCAGGACAAATCCGCCAATGATTTGTTATTATATGTTTAATGTACGTTACACATTAAACATAATTTTAATAAATAAATAAATAACTAAAAGGGCAATGTCAAGGGCGTGTCAAAACGTCTGTTTAATATCATATTTATAATTTTTAAAATATACGTTTAATTCTGTATTTACGGCTTGTTACCCTTCTAGTTATTTATTTATTTATTTATATCGAGCCTGATATTTTTTACAATAATTTTTAATGTATGTGTATAATAATTACTTATAGAAAATGGGGACATAATCCGCAAAAGTGCCTTACCAGGAGGCGTAGAAGAAGTTGTTTCCGAGCCGAGAATATTACCACAGAGCACTAACGAATCTATTTCCTAGGTAACCAATTCTTTCCACCAATCTAATGATTTAGATGAAAGACTAATTGAAGAGGTGAGGAAGCGTGAACCATTATATAATTTCCGATTGCCCCTTGCCCAACGTGGTCGAAAACAAGTAAAGCAGATGTGGCAGGACATTTCCACGGAATTAAATAGTACTGCATTATATTACGTACTTTATTTTTGTAATCAATTTATGTTTAAAATGAATATTTAGAAGTCTTGTATTTCAGGAGAAATAAGCGCTGATGGTGCCACAAAACGTTGGAAATCACTAAGGGACACTTTCATGAAGATTATTGCCGAAGAGCTGCAGCCGAGTGGCTCTGGCAGAGTTTCTCGGCAGAAAAAGTGGCGTTTTTATGATCAAATGTCTTTTGTTCGCGACACATTGTTAAATACATCGTACGTAAACTCCATATCAATGCTTTGTATTAATAGTGTATTAAAATGCTTTGTATTAAAATGCGCGCAATATTATTCGAAATATTTTATTTTCAGAACAATTTCAAACGAAAGCCAACGACAATCTTTTTCGGAAGAGAATGTGTCAAATAGTTCCGAAATAAGTAAGCATTTTTATTCATTTAACTCAGGAAAAGTATTTGACAATAAAGCGGCTATTTTCCAGTGTAGGATATGCGAATATTATTTTTTTATAGTTTGCATCAATTATAAAAATTAATTTTCTCAATTACACTTAACAGATATAAATTGCAGTAGAAGTTTAAAGGACTCCATCGACCAAGTGGCTGAAGCAATTAGTACTCCACTGCCATCTTTGGAATTGCCACCAATGCCTCATATAACTGAATTTGACAACTTTGGTATAGTCGTGGCAAGCAAATTGAAAAACTTTTCAAAAAAAAGAAGCAATGCAATGATGTGCCAGATTTTGCAAGCACTTTGCAGTGCTGAGGAGAGTGAAATGAATTTAATGAATACGTAATAAAATATATCAATTTTTTCTATTTAAATAATATGTAATAAAATATCTATATTTTCTATTTAAATATTGTTCAAAAATGTTAATATTAAATAAAAACGCAATAAAATGTTTATATTTATCAGACAATTCTATCCAGAGAGAGAATTATTACATCCTTGTACAAACAGATTATAAAGCCATTCGAGTCTTGAAAACTGGATGTTAATGTTTATTTTATAATGTGAATTTTATATACTGTGTATGTAGTCCCCCCCCGCGCGACGCTGATAGATTTTCAGCCTTGACGCATATTCACTACCACAGTAATATCACTTAGTTAAATTGAGAATCAATTTAACCAATTTTTGATGCCTATAGCATCATATTAGATCTTAATAATATGTTGAAAGACATATATTAAAATTTAATATTAAATTAATAATTTAAACTCAGAGAAGCTGAGATTGTGAAGAATATCACGAGTTGGCGTTTCGTCCCGGCTTCCACTACTGGACTCATCAGTAAGGTAATGTAGTGGGAGCCTACCTTAGACGCCTGGAAAGATGTTAGAAAGAAGTTCTATATAAATAATTACACATGTAATCAAGCACTTGCGAGAAATG
>NW_017280159.1:41637-50078 GCF_001594065.2 Cyphomyrmex costatus
CTTCTTTCTAACATCTTTCCAGGCGTCTAAGGTAGGCTCCCACTACATTACCTTACTGATGAGTCCAGTAGTGGAAGCCGGGACGAAACGCCAACTCGTGATATTCTTCACAATCTCAGCTTCTCTGAGTTTAAATTATTAATTTAATATTAAATTTTAATATATGTCTTTCAACATATTATTAAGATCTAATATGATGCTATAGGCATCAAAAATTGGTTAAATTGATTCTCAATTTAACTAAGTGATATTACTGTGGTAGTGAATATGCGTCAAGGCTGAAAATCTATCAGCGTCGCGGGGGGGGACTACATACACAGTATATAAAATTCACATTATAAAATAAACATTAACATCCAGTTTTCAAGACTCGAATGGCTTTACACTTTCTGTTGATTTTAATAAATCATACGAGTCAATCATAATTTATCTTTCATATCAAACAGATTATATTTCAATAATAAAGTACATTCATTTTATCGAATACATAGATTATAATCAGTCAAATAATAAACTGCATTTTACATATTAATTGAGATGTCATATAATTACAAATTAATTGAAAATTTACAAATTAGATGATTACATGATTATTGATGAGATGTTTATAAAGGCGCAATATTATAATACTTTGTGTATGATAAGAATGATCTGTCACATTTGAAAGATCAGGAGAGGATTCCAATCGGACACGATACGATTAAAGAATTTGAAAATAGCATTACGGCAGAAACTAATAATAATTCACGAAAAATTACTGTTGGTAAATTTGTAAGAATTGCCATGATACTGCACCCTCTTCATTGAAATAATCACAAAAATGATTTCTGATAGCAGCGGAAATACGAGAATTCGTATTTGTTCCACAGGAATTAATGTCATTAAAAGCGCTGTCATTTGTAATCGTACGTCTCCATACTCCTGGTATTACATTATGATTTTCATCTTCACGATCAACCAATTCCGGACTTCCATAATTTCCTCTGTTATTAATGTTGTTTTTTCGTAAATAATTATGCAAACAAATTGTTGCCTGCACTATCTTAAGCACGTTTTCTACTGATGCTAAAATAGGTTTTCTGAAAATTCTCCACTGACTAGCCAGTATTCCGAATGTATTTTCGATCATCCTTCTAGCTCGACTCAATCGATAGTTGTAAATTCGTTGTTCTGTACAGAGCCCATCTTTTCCCGAATATGGTCGAAGCAAGTAAGGAGTCAAAGGAAATGCTTCATCGGCTACGATAATGTATGGCAGATCAGGTCCATCTTCCCAAAGTGGTTTAGGTGCTGACAAATCCATTGCGTTGGTTTCCAATTTTTGGCCAAGTAGCGAATGTTTAAATATACCTCCATCACTTTGTCTACCAGAAGCTCCAATATCTACCGAGACAAATATGTAATTAGCATCGCACATTGCTAACAGCACAATACTATAAGACCCTTTGTAGTTGTAATATGCAGATCCACTCTTATTAGGACACTAAAATAACACATAATTAAGTAAGTTTAAGTAAATTTTTAAGTAAGTTTTTTATGAGTTTTGTATGAGTTATATAAATTACACGTACACACACAAAACACACACACCACAATTTATTACATACAATATTATCTACTAAAATTCAATGAGTAAAAGTTATGTCAATGTTAATACCCCAGCTAGCAAGCTCACGTGATAATGACGTGATTATGAAGTGATTTTGATGACAATGCCGTCAAGTGACATAAATGGAACGTTATTTTGACGTCATTTGTAATACCAAAAGTTGACGTCACCGATATGACGTCAGCTAGATGTTACATTGACGTCATATATATGACCATTACTAATCAATTATTTTTTATTATTATTTGTGTATTATTATTTGATGTATCATTTTATCCTTTAATATTTGATGAAAAACAAGGATAAAATGATACGTCATACGCATTACACTTGCGGAAAGATACATACACTAATACATACACTAATACATACACTATCATATAAACACATAAACCATCTGTTTTTAATATTTCCATTGAACAGATATATCACAATTATACAGACGTTGACATATACAGATTCGTGGGTCATCGAAGTACAGCAGTTCCCGTACGATTGTCAAGGTCAAGCATGCAAGGTCGTGGTACAACTTCGGATGGGTGACCGGCCGTTTGGGAAGCATCATGAAAAAAAATTAATTCTCGAATTTAGAGGAAAAATTTTTTTTCATGATTTTATTCTAAAATATTGTTACGTCCAAGCCCCAAGATTCTTTATTGGATAGGAAAATTTAGGAATAGAGGAGGGGGCACGGGAGGACGCAACTGACACCGCTCTTGTGGCAGACGCTTTAGGACGCGTGCCACAAGTCGGAGACGCAATAAGGTCACAGATATGGGTCAACGTCAGCGTGCGACGCTATTACCCAGTCCTGCGACTGTGTCTCCGTCGGTCCCCTTTTAGATCAAGGAACTTAATCCTTTTGATCAGGGATCGGACCGTGCGACTTAGTGGGATGAGGAATGAGTCGAGGGAGGTTCTGAGTAAATTACAGGAATAAACGTAAAACAAGATGTTTATTCTTAATGCATAGTTTACAATCTAAAAGTGAACTATTAATTAATCGAACTTAACATTTCTATAAATTATTTTAATATTAGTTGACAAGATTTTTATTCTTAATGCATAGTTAACAATTTAAAAATGAACTATTAATTAATTGAACTTAACATTTCTATAATTTATTTTAATATTTTTTAATTGTGAGATACGGCTTGTATATGAATGATGTGTCTGATGAGGGAAAGGGAGATTGAGTGTTGAGGTATTCCTCTAAATCGAGGTATAATTCGTTAATAGGAATATCCGGTTCGAAAGGAACGGGGGAATATGAAATTGGGATTAGAGGAGGAAAAGGGAGTGATGTAGAGTCTGGAAGGGGAAGAGTCTCGGTTTCGGTCAAGTCTATGACCGGTATACTGTTCGTTGTTGTCTGTGGTTGTATTTCGTTTTTGTTTGTTGGTGTTACTATATTCCCTGGTACTTGAAGAGTCTCGTTTGGGGAGGTTCTTGATTGAACCCTCGTTACGGCTGGAACTCTCAGCCGGCGCAAACGTTCAATTCTGCACCGCTTCCTACGTCCCGCTCGGTGTTTATTATTCCAGACCATCTACCATTAAGACCATCTCTCATTAGGAAAATTTAAATAGGAAAAGAAGAATCCAAGGAGAGAAAGAGAGAGAGAGAGAGAGAGAGAGAGAGAGAGAGAGAAAGGGAATAGAAGAAAAGAAAGAGTAAAGGAGAGAATCGCTTGAGGCGTTAGACGCTGAAGCAATTCGGAAAATAACGAGTAAGGAAAGTAAATCGCTTGAGGCGTCAGACACTAAGCACTTCAGAAAAGAAAAGAGAGAATCGCTTGAGGCGTTAGACGCTAAGCAATTCGGGAAATAAAGAGTAAGGAAAGTAAATCGCTTGAGGCGTTAGACGCTAAGCAATTCGGAAACTAAAAGAAAAGAGAGAATCGCTTGAGGCGTTAGACGCTAAGCAATTCGGAAAATAAAGAGTAAGGAAAGTAAATCGCTTGAGGCG
The DNA here is from genome assembly GCF_001594065.2 of Cyphomyrmex costatus. Taxonomy (NCBI): domain Eukaryota; kingdom Metazoa; phylum Arthropoda; class Insecta; order Hymenoptera; family Formicidae; genus Cyphomyrmex; species Cyphomyrmex costatus. The sequence goes on from NW_017280159.1 coordinate 45,215, forward strand.
TTAGACGCTAAGCAATTCAGAAAATAAGGGAAAAGAGAAAATCGCTTGAGGCGTCAGACACTAAGCAATTCAGAAAAGAAAAGAGAGAATCGCTTGAGGCGTTAGACGCTAAGCAATTCGGGAAATAAAGAGTAAGGAAAGTAAATCGCTTGAGGAGTTAGACGCTAAGCAATTCGGAAACTAAAAGAAAAGAGAGAATCGCTTGAGGCGTTAGACGCTAAGCAATTCGGAAAATAAAGAGAAGAGAGAATCGCTTGAGGCGTTAGACGCTAAGCAATTCAGAAAATAAGGGAAAAGAGAAAATCATGCATGAAGAAGTGTTGAGTTTTCGATATTCGGCAGGGCTTTGAGTAAAAAAAAAGAACACACACACGCGTTTGTGAAAATCAGAACTGATTTTAATAATCACCTCGTGTACAGTGAGAGAACATATCACGCGCCCTTCACGTGTGCTACCGTAGTAAGTCTGTGTTAGGTACAGCCAACTTAACTTACTTACTAAATAGAATGAGAAAAACTAAAAGAAAACACTGGCCTACAGCCAGAAAAGAACAGACTAGAGTAGATATGAATTTAAATCTTCAACACTCCCATTAAATGAGTATCTACTCTTACAAAAAAAATATATATATATATGCAACCTGAGTGCAATAAAGATATCAAAAAAAATTTTGCTTTGAAGTATGATTATGAAATTTGTAACCCTAGCTGGATTCTAAAAGTCTCGAATTTAATTCTTGACAATGCCTTAGTACAAATATCACTTAACTGAGACTCGGTGGATACAAATGATATATCTATATCCTTTGCTTGATATTTCTCTTTCACAAAGTTATATTTTACTTCAATATGTTTGGAGTGCTTGTGATAGTTATGATTCTTTATGAAGCTAATTGCGCTCTGGTTGTCCAAGTACAATGTTAAAGGATTAACAATACAAACATTGATATCATTGAAAAACTGCTTAACCCACATTGCTTCCTTCGTGGCAGCGCAGGCTGCAATAAATTCTGCTTCCATGGTGGACAAAGCTACGCTATTTTGTCTTTGACTATTCCAAGTGATTGCAGCACCATTTTTGACCAAAACGTAGCCTGTGGTAGAACGTCTGGTATCAGTACATCCTGCGTAGTCTGCGTCTGAATATACTTTGATGTTGCTGTCTTTGTTTTTATTGTATACTAGTCTATAGTGTTTAGTGCCTTTTAAGTATCTGATGATCTTCTTTACAGCATTCCAATGTGTGTTGTTGTAGCAGTTTAAGTATCGGCTGACTTTGCTTACAGCAAACATAATATCTGGACGGCTCACTGTTGCTATATAAATTAAAGAGCCAACAGCCTTTCTATATGGAATAGCTTCTTTCGTGCCTTCTTCGCCCTTGCTTAGGCCACGATACACGTCCTGATCAGCTGGAATGCTTACAGTCTTTGCATTTTCTAGATTGAATCTTTTTATTACTTGCTCTATGTACGTCTCTTGATGAATGGCAATACTGTTATTTTTCGAATCTCTTTCTATTTGCAAACCAACATAGTTTGTAGGATTCATGTTGTAAGTCATGTCGAAGTTACTTGATAAATCTTCAATCACGGCGAGTAGAGAATCTTTATTTTCTGACATCAGTAACCCATCGTCTACGTATAATAGGAGGTATACTGGAGCGTCTCTCTCATGTCCCACAAAAACGCACTGATCCGCGTTGCACTGTTTGAAGCCGTATTTTTCCAATATGCTTCTAAACTTGAAGTTCCAGCATCTTGGTGCTTGTTTGAGTCCGTACAGAGACTTTTTCAATTTGCACACTAGCTCAGAAGCAATATTGAGTCCTTCAGGCGGAGACATGTACATAATCTCTTCTAGCTCACCGTACAAGAACGCTGTTTTTATATCGAACTGAGCCATTACATAATTTCTTTCAACTGCGACCGAGAGCAGGATCCGAATTGAGTCATATCGTACTGTAGGTGCGAACGTTTCATTGTAGTCTACACCCTCAGTTTGTGAATAGCCTTTGGCACAAAGCCTTGACTTGAAACGTGTTCCATCTCCATCTTCTTTGACTCTGAAGACCCACTTCGAGCCAACTATATTAACTTTTTCTGGACGAGGTACCAGCTCCCACGTTTTGTTTATTTCATGAGCTTTTAGTTCCTCTTTGATGGATTCATTCCACTTATCGGCTTCTTCACACGTCACTGCCTCTTCGTATGTTTCTGGTACTTTTAATTCCACTAGATTGGCTTCGAATCTCTCAGGAGGTTTCAATGTGTTTCTGGGTCTTAGCCCGGATGGCATTCCACTTTGTGTCTGCCTCTCACTCTCTTCTTGATTCTTGGCCTCATGCAGATCTTCGTCCAGAGTATCCTGTTTCTCCTTCTGATTAGTATTTTCTTTATGGCTTTCCGATTCTTCCTCAGTTTCGGTTTTATAGTCACGGCTTTCAGCTTCGATGTTGATCCTGTAATGTCCTGTTTCTTCTTCAGGCAAACTCGTTTCATCTTCCTTGAAGATTACGTCTCTTGAGACTATGAGTTTTCTTGTTTTAACATCAAATAGTCTATAATTTTCTGAGTTGCCTTCATAACCTACGAAGATCATTTTCTTGCTTTTTGGATCTAACTTCGTCCTTCTTTCTTTAGGAATGTGCATGTAAGCTGTTGAACCGAAAATTCTTGTATGTATGAGAGTTGGTTTCTTCTTTGTCCATTTCTCGTATGGAGTAATATGACCGTTGTGTGAAGTGCGGTTTAGTATGTACACAGCCGTGTTAACGGCTTCCGCCCACAAGTATTTAGGCAGTTTCTTTGCGTACAACATTGACCTTGCACTTTCCATTATTGTACGATTGGACCTTTCACTTCTTCCATTCTGCTGAGGTGAGTAGGGAGCTGTAGTCTCCAGTTGAATACCTTGTCTGGCAGCGTAGTTACGAAAATCTTCATTACTGTATTCGAGTCCATTGTCGGTGTGTAACTTCTTGACTTTTATGTTGAATTGCTTCTCCACTATATTGACATAGTCTTTGAATGCATTTAATGCATCACTTTTATTTTTCAAGAATTTTACAACGCGAAAATTTGAATACCCGTCTGTGAATGTTATAAAATATTTGGCACCAGCAATAGATTGAACTTCTATTGGACCGCACAAGTCACTATATACTGTGTCTCCATTTTCAACATTTCCTGACACTGAAGTGATGAATGGCTTTCTGTGTTGTTTGCCATACACACAAGCTTCACAGAAGAACTTATCGAAGCAGTTTATTTTGATGCCTTCAGTCAGATTTTTGTTAATCATTTCATGGAGTGATTTTGTGTTTATATGTCCTAAGCGTTCATGCCATGTTTTCATATCCTTAGTTACCAGATTCACTTCATTTTTGAAGGTTTTTAGCAGTACCTTGTATAGGTTATTTTTAGTACGTACTGCACATAAAACTAATTGCCCGTTTTTGTAAATCCTCGCATTGTCGCCTTCTTTGATGATTTTCATGTTCTTCTTAGTTAGGATTCCTTCTGCAAACAAGTTTCTCTTTAATTCAGGCACGTACCACACGTCAGTCATTTTTGAGGCAATCCACTGGTTATTTACTAGAGTTTTGATAGAGATTGTTCCTTTTCCGACGACTGAAAGTTCTTTATTGTTGCCCAAGATGACATTAAATTTGTCACATTCGTTTAGTTCCGTGAAGAACTCTCTTTTGTAACACATGTGTGCTGATGCCCCGCTGTCGAGTATCCACACGTCATCTGAGTCACTTGGCATCGTACAAGTAAATGCTGTGCCTTTGTTCTCTGTATCTTTGTCCTTGCCTTTGTTTTTCTTCGGAGCTCTGCAATCTTTTGAAAAATGGCCTCTCTTGTTGCAATTATAACATTTGAAAAACTTCTTTTTCTTCGTGTAATTTTCTTTTGAAGTGGCTAAAGCAGTTCCTTCTTCGTTGTATGCCAACGTATTTGCCTCTTCATCCAGCAATCGAGCTGTTAAATTTGCCACTGTTTGCCTTGATTCGTCAACAGATAACCATGCCTGTCTGAAAGATCTGTATTTTTCCGGTAAACTTCCGATAATTTTTGTTATTACATAGCTGTGAGCTCTCACAGATAGATAGCTCTCACTTACCGTTTCTCCGCAGTCTCTTAATTGCCGTGCAATATTTTCCACTTTTGCGATATGCATTGACATAGAATCATTGACTGCCATTTTACAAGAGGCAAACTGTTCATGGAGCATCATTTTTGACATGTCGCTCTTTTTATCGTAAATCGAATCCAACTTACTTATTATCTGTATTGTCGACTCACAGCCTTCGATGAGTGCTACCTGGCTGAACTCCATCGCCGAGGTTATAATGTACATTGCGAGTGCGTCACGCTGCCGTCGCTTCTCAGCCGCTGCCTCACCTCCTGTCGTGGATCCTACCGCTGTTGAGTTTTCTAACACATCTGAGAGACCTTTGGCACGTATTGCACACATAACTTGAAAACGCCACTGTCTATAGTTTTGACCGGCGAACTTGGGTGCCTGTGCAAAGGTGAAGGTGCTTTCCATCTTGATGCGTTCTTTTCTTTCACTCTCGAAATCTGACTTATATCCGTCGTCCGTTACTTGTTCCACAAAGGATTTATGACAACTGGATATTTCTATTCACAGTCAGATGCCACTGTGCGACACCCGTCGTCCGTTCCACAGAGGATAACAACTGGATATCGTCGCACCAGCACACACTCAGATATCACTGCGCGACGTCATTAACGTTCGGAGAACTATCGCGACACGGCTCTTATACCGTATTAACCGTATACCCGAATAATTTCCCGTTTCTTCTTGCGCTAGTAATGTCCTGGGCCCATAACCT
>NW_017280159.1:52733-62732 GCF_001594065.2 Cyphomyrmex costatus
GTTTACTCAGAAAAAGCTTCGGTTATTCATTTCTCGGTACTGTCTAAAATTGTTTCTGAAATTGCTAGTGCTGATATTCTCAGCGTCAAGCGTCTGGGCAGTGGAAAGGCCATTGTAGAGGTCAAATCCGCGGCGGCGGCTAACAAAATGGTGGCTAACAACAACTTCGCTAAGTTTAAACTACGTGCCTTCATACCATCCTATAAAGTTCTTAGAACTGGCATTATTAGAGACGTAGACCAATCGTTATCCTTAGAGTGTATTAAAAATAATATTAAATCTTCTGTTAAGGTTTTAGATATCCAACGACTCAATCGCAGAATCACAACTGACGGTCAAACTACCTGCCGTCGAGCTACCTGCCGTCCAGAACTATATGCATTAAATTCGCAGGATAATTTATGCCTAATGAAGTTGCTTTATTCAATGCTCTATACTCGGTCGATCCCTATGTACCAAAGGCTAGAATCTGCTACGTCTGCTATAGAGCAGGACATATCGGTAAAGACTGTAAGAGTACTAAGCCCAGATGCCTCTATTGTGGAGGGGATCATGACCGATCATTTGAATGTGAAGGTAAGCGACAGCCAAAGAAATGTATTAACTGTGGAGGTGAACATTTGGCTACTTCTTTTGACTGCCTCGTGATTAAACAATATAAGGAAGCTATTAAATTAGCTGCTTACAATAATATTCCAAATATTGAAGCGAGAAAAATTGTCATGGCTAACCGTCAAGGTAATACATCCAATCTATCTACGAACCCTCGCAATTTCCCGTATCTCTCCGGCTCACAGCGCCATTCTTTAGATGATTTTGCCTCCTACAATAGATTTTCGCCGCTGGAGTCGGCAGACTATAACTCACCAACCTTCTCATCAAATAGTTATGCAGCTATGGCGGCCTCGACTTCCCTTCCGTCTCCGAATGCTTCGAGACGATCACATGACAGTTCGAAGAAGAACAAGTCTGTAAGTTTCCGCCATAATCCGTTCCTACGCACGGACTCCTCTAGTGAATCCTTTGAAAGGCTTCTGCCGCCCATGGATGGCCAGTTTTCGGCTACGCCCCCTGCACATCCAACCTTAGCGTTTACACACGGTAATAATGGCCGTATGCGTGAAGACTTCTCCTCTTCGTCAAGTGACGTTTATCCGAAATCAAGCTCAAGCTCGGATGCGGGTGCCGCAAGGGGCTCGGATCCCGGCCCCAGTTCCGCTTCTAATACAATACGCAACATTGCGGATATGATTTTATCCTTTATGGGAAAGATTAAAAGTTTGTTTAACAATAGTCCTTTCATCTCCGCGATTGTCGACCCTTTGGCTGAGTCCGTAATTAAATTGGTTAATCTAATTGAGGGGTTCAATTTAGACTTTCTTATTAATCTTATCACCGCCACGGGATCAAGCTTTTCTAATGTCTCCACTGGAAACTCGGAATACTCGAGCAGAATTCACCGCCAATAAACAGCTTACATCGCAATCTCTGAACCTTCTGCAATGGAATTGTCGTGGAGTGCGGAATAAATTGCCACAATTACAAGCAATCGCCGGAGATTATGACGTTATCTGCTTGCAGGAATCTCTTCTGCATGTTTCATCTAATTTCATCCTACGTGGATTCAATATTGTCAGACAAGATATCACTGAGGCCGGTCAACGCGGCGTGTGTATTCTTATCAGGAATAACTTGGTTTTTAATATTTTAGACCTATCCAACACCAGCCTCAAGGAGGAATCTGTGGAAATATTGGGTGTGGAGCTTCTCTCCAATCAAGAAAAAATTAGCATCGTTAACGTATACAGACATCCAAACCGAGATACGCCTGAAAAGTTTTACGAAGACCTTATGGGTTATTTGATATCAAGAGACAGCTGCGTTCTAATGGGAGATTTCAACGCCCACCACTCACAGTGGGGCTGCCATGTTTCCGATCGTGCGGGTAAACGCATTATGTCTGCGTGCGAGGATTATCGCATTTGCATATTTAGTGATCAAATGCCTTGTTGTACCTCTCGGTGCAACAAGATATTATTTTGGGATTCGATCCGCTCAAAGGGTTGGGACACTACACTTCTCCTCCCACCATCTGCGAGACCTTCTATTATCGACTTAGTCTTTGTCACGCCAAACATCTCTCCTTTGTGCAAGGTATCTACCGAAGAAGATACATGGGGCAGCGACCATTTTCCCATAACGATTAAGCTGGGCATTGATCCATTTCGTCGCAAGCAATTCGTTTACAAGTTAAATCTTAATCCTGAAGAATTGCGGAATTTTTCCTGCGCATTGTCCGACTCATATATTTCATTTTCCGAAGAACAGCCGCAGGACCCCTGTGAAGCTTATACACGTCTATCAAATCATCTGGTGGAGACGGCGGTGGCGTGTTCTTCCTCTCCTCATAAAAAAGCACATCCTGGCACCATAGTGATTAAGAATGATAAAGCTGCTCCTCCCTGGTGGTCAAACACCTGTCAAGAGGCTATCGATGCTCGAAAAACGGCTGCCAGAACATGGCAGAGAAATCCCACTATTGAAAATTTTTATTCGTTCAAGAGGGAGAGAGCTAAATGTGCAAAAATTCTTTACAGGGAAAAAAGGAAGAATTGGAGAAAATTCGTGGGAACTTTTAACGATAAAACGCCCACTACGGAGTTATGGTCACTGGTTAAGGCCTTTAAAAGACGCAATCTAGCCACGGTAAGCGTGGGTATGGATCACGCCAAAGAGAGACAATTGTCCACGGAGGCCATTCAAAAACTGTGTCCACCATCGTGCTTATCAAATTTTCCATCTAATCTCGAGGACATGAATAAAGAGGACGAATCGTCAAATCAGGTTTTTAAAGAACTTGGAGCTCCAGTCAATGTGGAACATTTGGATATGGCAATTGCAACTGCTAACAAGAAGTCGGCTCCTGGCCTAGATAGAATCTCCAACAGCATGCTGGCACACTTACCGTACAACTTTAAGGAGCTAATGGTGGATCTCTTCAACCGTTTTTTATCCGAGGACGTAGTTCCGAGAGAGTGGAAGACGTCACTAGTGATTTTCATCCCTAAAGCTGGGGGGTCTGGTGTCAGGCCTATTTCTCTTCTCTCCTGCGTGTTGAAGGTCTTCGAGAAAATAATATATTGGAGAATTATGTGGCTCGTGGAATCGCAGTCTATTCTTCCCAATGAGCAAATGGGCTTCCGTCCCAGTAGATCCTGTAACGACAGTTTGGTTTCCTTTACGAACCAGATTTGTCTGGCACTGGCAAATAATGACTACCTTGTTGCAGTATTCCTGGATATCACAGGAGCCTTTGACAATGTTCTACCCGTGGCCGTACTAGATGAACTCAAGCTTGCGGGTGTTCCCGCCACGGTCAGAAAACTAGTGGAAAATCTCATCAGGGAAAGATCATTACATTTCTTAGTCGAAGGATTGCTGGGAGAAGTAAGATTATCACGAAAAGGCACTCCTCAAGGCTCCACACTAAGTCCGCTCTTATTCAATATTGCATTATGCAAACTCAATACCTGCATAAAAGAGGGCGTTAAATTTCTACAATATGCAGACGACATAGTGCTATTCATTACGGACCGCAATCCAGCAGCGGCAGCAAACAAACTACAAAGGGTCTTAATTGATGTCTCATCATTTTTGGAAGGTAAGGGCCTCAGCCTCTCCCCTTCTAAATCAAATTGGATAGTTTTCTCTGCTCAGAGGAGTATACCCATCCCTGACCGGTCTCTTTATATTGATGCATGTCTGATACCTAGGGTAAATAAAGTCAGATTTTTAGGAGTAATTTTGGACTGTCGTTTGAAAGGTACTTACCATTTTGAGTATCTTATTAAGAAAGGGAAAGCGTTGATTAACATAATTCTAGCTCTAACTGCAGTATGGTGGGGCTCCCACCCTCAATGCCTGCTTACTATATATAGAGCAGTTTTCAGAGCAGCTGTGGAATATGCCTGTTCCATTTTCTCTGGGAAAGGTAACGCTAGAATATTAGCACAGCTGGAAAGACAGCAGTATAAAGCCATCAGAGCTTCTATGGGATATCGCGTGTCCACACCTATCAACGTAATGTTATGCGAAGCAAGAGAGCTCCCACTCAAGCTTAGATTCAGCCTCCTTAGTGAAAAATTTATCGTTAATCGTATGTCTAAAAGAAATTCACTGGTTATGGACAGTATTGAAGATCTTGAATATAGTCTGACTTCCCCGGCGAAAAAAGCTTTTGCCCTCGCCAAGTCTTCCTCACTGAGATGCTATATCGCTAATAAGCACGAAAAGTCTCGCATGTATAGATCATACTTCATTCCGGCTCTGGAGAATAATCTGAGAGTTTTTCTTTTCCGCAAGGAGTTTGAAGATTTTATAACATATTCCAAAGACAGCGACAATAACGAGATTTCTCAAAGCTTTATGAGCAAATTACAGGAGCTGGACCCGGATGGGATCGTCTATTATACCGACGGCTCAAAAATTACAGAGGATGGCTGTGCAGGTGCGGCCTTTTACTCCCCACAACTCGGGCATTGTTTTAAGTATAAATTAACTGACAACTCATCAGTTTTTTCTGCGGAAGCCTGGGCAATATACCAGGCTTTAATTTTATCTCTGGACGCAGGATACTCTAAATTATTTATTTTTTCCGACTCTCGCAGTGTCTTAGAAGCACTCGCATCATACAGATTGATTAACGATAACTACATCATTCACAAAATAAAGGCGATATTGTTGCAGCTGGAGGAACGGAACATTAATTGCTGTCTTTTTTGGATCCCCTCCCACAGAGGCATTCTGGGAAATGAAGTGGCAGATAGGGCAGCAAAGGAGGCTTGTAGGGATGGAGTTAGAGGATATTACCGTACTCCCTATTCAGATTTACAAATACAAGCGGTTGCCAAGGTCCGCACTCGCTTTCAAGCTTATTTGAAAGAAAAAGCTACTTTAACTGGCACTCAATACCATTCGCTTTATTCTTCGACCCTGAATACAAAACCGTGGTACTTTAAGCTAGCCCTAAATAGGAGTGAAATTGTCTTGGTTAATAGACTCAGGTCTAATCATTATAATCTCAATTATAGCCTTTATAGAAAAAACATGGTCTTGTCTCCTGCTTGCGACTGCGGTGACTCCTGTCAGGATCTAAATCATATTATATTTCATTGCCCTCTGACTAGAAGCAAGGCTGGTCCTCTGATGCGCTACATTAATAAAAAATTCCCCTCTCATAACCATAACATTTTTCCCTCCCTTGCTAAACCCTTCCATAGCTTGTGCAGACTACTGTTGTCCTTTTTCAAGGCCATCGAGATTTCCGTATGAGTGTCGCGTGTTTGGGGGGAGCGTTACACCTTCCCCCATCTTTCCCGTCCCCCCCCCCGTCGCCTCCTCGCGAACCAGTTTCGCGGGGATCCGATGGGGGGCGCGCGCGGCGCCCTTTTTGAGTCTGTTTCAGTTTCCGCACATCGACTCCGAAATCTCTACCGCTTTATTTTCTACCAGCGGACATCTTGTGGGTTAGACTGGCCACGATAATCCGGTCTTTAACGGAACCTGGGCCACTCAAATTTAGAAGAAGAAGAAGAAGCACATTCCATATAGCTTAACACGTTTCATGAATAATGTTGCTTACTGTTGTAATTCCCAACAGATATTGATATGACAGAGATGTCATACTATCACCGGATGCTAAAAATCTAAAACAACAAAGAGAAAACTATAAAAAGTTAGGAACCTAATAATTCTAAAGAATGCTTTTTACAGAATTGTGAACAAAGCCGTATTTTTATAAAGTATATACAAACCTTAAAGTCAATGCTAATCGCTCTGGTGCAGAAATTGACTCACGTACAACATATTCTTTGCTTATCACGTTGGTCCTACTAAGCATAACAATTCTTCAAATTCAGTTGCAGGCATGCGAAAATAATTTATAAACCGTGGGTCTTCTAGACACAATATAGGAAATATTGCATGATAGAATCCATACACTGCACGATTTTGAAAGATATCTGCAACCCAGTATTTCTTTTTCTTATATTTCCTCCTTTTATCTTCTTCAATTGCGGCTATTACGGAAGTTGCTGCTGCTATACGTCTTTTTTGCACATTTGAATTTCTTAAGTTTATAATGTTCGCACATTCTACTATCCACTTATAATATTTCATTGATGGCAAACACATTTTTCCGAAAATTATTGCAATAAATTAATACTGCAGATATAACCTTGTCGATGCTGGTCGATGCAAATTACAAAAAATGACGAATAAACCCTTTTTCATTTGAGCGTCAGAATATCAGCGTCGCCGCCGATTTCGAGCGTCAACTGACGCCCATGAAAAAGCACCTTGACAGGTAAAAATGCATTTTATGTGACACCTCACCGATTTAAGTGTTCTTTAAATGTGTTGTAGAAGAGAGTGTCCTGAGTGATTTCCTGCAAAAATTAAGTGAGGGACGACATTGTATATCTCATAAACCAATACCATCTCTTACTCAATTTTTACAGGAAATCACTCAGGACACTCTCCTCTATAACATATTAAAGAACACTTAAATCGGTGAGGTATCACCTAAAATGCACATATTTACCAAAAGAACATATAAAAACATCTACAACTATTTCCTTCATTTTTGACTAATTATAAATAATTTATATAGAAAAAACAATTAATAAAATTAGTTCTTACTCTTTCAAATGCTATTAATGTAATATATTAATACATTTTATATAATAAGAAGTATGATCCATTTTCTAACTTTTTTGAGGTTAAAAGGCAATAGACTGCAATAGACTCCTCGCCAAATCCTCAATTCAAGTTTAATTCGGCCAATAATAACCAATAGTCCGATTAATATTTGTTAAATATTTGTTAAAATACTTATTAAAAGTGAAGAAAAAAAGAGAATTACTTTTGTCAGAATTTTCAAAAATTACAAATCTGCACTCGGCGATCTCCTTTTGCAAATCAATCAATCTTGGTAAAATGCCTGATTGCCTGCGTCCGCAAATTAAATATCTCCTTTTGCAATGCAACACCGAAATATTTTTCAATTATTATACAAAGAATCACTGTCACAGTATATCCAGTAGCGCAACTCTCTGTCGGCGCCTTTGATGTCAGTGTCACACAAAATGGAGTGCGCATGCGCGAAATAAGCAAGATGTCCAGTCGCGCCCATGGTGGAAGTATACATGGTGTGCTTAGTTTTGCGTTGTCTCATTCTAAAATCTCCCGACTCTCTCTTTTCTTGTCGCCGAAAAACATAGGCCTGCCACCACAAAAAATATTCCTAGAATAGTGGGTATTTCGCGCTGTTATGTTGCAAATCACACTAAGAAGCAGCACATGTATACACACAGACGCACAATGCATATAAACATTGACATCTCTACTTTAATATCTAATAATTGTAATTAAAGTATGTATATAGGCCTGTTCTTTTTGCCTGCACTGTCTGAACTGGTACATACAGTGCAATAAGTTGAAATGAAACAAACGTATATCTGTTTCACTTCAACTTATTGCACTCTGTGTACCAGTTCGGTAAAAAGAACAGGCCTTATATTCACATGTGCATAATAAGCTAAGCTTATAAATTAAGCTTACATGTGCATTGCAGCATGAATCGGTGTCTTCTTCGACACTAGCTGTAGATAGTTTGCTTCAAATAGTTTTAGTAGTTAATTTAATATAAGTAATAGACATTATTAAGAAAAACACTTTACAGATTTTACATAAATTGAAAATTGTCTACATCAATTTTACTCAATGTGCATGTGTGCATACGAGTAAAATGTATATTTTTGGAGTCTCAGAAAAAGTAGCAGAAGAAGACAATATTATAATGTTTCAACAAAATCGAAGTAAAAATAAACATTGATATAAATTAGACTTAAAGTTATTAAATATTACTATTGGGCGCATTCAGCAGAAAAGAGCGCTACGAGAGCGCTCGCTGTTATTGGTGTATTCTTCTAGATCATCCAATCAGAATTTTAAATCTGGAAGAATATACCAATAACAGCGAGCGCTCTCGTAGCGCTCTTTTCTGCTGAATGCGCCCATTATCAACACTTACCATTTAGAGTATTGGATGGAATTACACTTCCTATGTTTTTAAGCCACCATAATGGCATTATTCGGCAACTTGTGGAAGCTTACTTCCTCCGGAGTACACGTTATGTTGGTGTTCTTACACGCTTTAACAATACACCGCACCATTTTACTTCAAATTTTCACTTTAATTTCAAAATAACAGGCCTGCACGTTTCTTTCAGGAGACGGCTATAGACAGACTGAGATAGATGCTCCACGGCGCATGCATAAAAGAGACACTACTAGTTCAGTACTGCCAACCTTTCTAAGTTGGCCGCCCTATGTTTTTCGGTGACAACCGCGTTGAAAAGGGGCGTGGTTTACGAGTTCTGAGCACACCATGTATACTTCCACTATGGTCGCGCCACCTAAACTTCTTTCTCGCTTGTTCTTTACTCTCCATCTTTCCATCTTTTTCTAGCTACTCTAGCTTATTTGTATGTACTACATCAAATTAATCTAAATGTAATAAAAACTTAAAAAAAAATAGACCATAATCGTAATGCATTGTAAAATAAAAATATAAGAAAATATAAGCTTATGTAAATATTGTATAATATAAATATTATATTGTAAAAATATTTTAATTAAAGTTTGCGACATATAGCGTTTTTTCCTGTTAGATTGCTTGCGTTTTTGTAAATTATTAGAATTGCATCATATGGAACGTAGATTTTCTAACTGCTGAAACGTAAGCAATCCAGCAGGAAAACATACATTCTATATATCGCAGTCTTAAAATATTAATATAAACAACAAAAAATAAAATTTAATATTATACGAATTACATTTAAGAAAATAATTACTTTAATTATTGTAATTATAAAAAAATATTTAATAATAACTTTTTTTTAATTAAATAAGATAATTTTTATGTATCTCTTTAGAATAAAAATAATTAACTGGGATAAAAAAATTTTAATCTTAATACAACAAATAAGAAACAAATATTTATCAATATTATGCATATTTTAAAATATTATTACACATATATGCCTATATATATACAAAAATATACTTTTTATTCCTATAAAAAATATTAAAATGTTAGAAATAAATAGAATTTAGGTATTCATTTTTAAACTAAAATAATATTTTATTTCCACAAACTTTTCGGTCACAAACTAGATTCGGAGATTCTCAAACTAACACAGCTCAAACAGACGGCAATTATACTAATTTCCTTCAAATTTGAGCTTTCTAAGTACACACTGGCAAGTGGCACACACCTAATCACAGTATCTTTAAACGGAACCATTTAAATAGTCCTGACAGAGAGTGACAGAGGATAAGAAGAAGTGAGAAAGAAGTTTAGGTGGCGCGACTGGGCATCTTGCTTATTTCGCGCATGCGCACTCCATTTTGTGTGACATAAAATCAGGAGAGTTGCGCTACTGGATATACTGTGTCACTGTCCTCGCCAGTATATATGTATGTCAGTATGTGTATTGTACGCATATATGTAATACTACTATATGGCTAGATGAGAGAGAAGTCCATGTCCCAGAACCACGGTGCGGGAATATACTTCTCTCTCTTTCTCAGCGTACTTTGAACGTTGTGCGCATGCGTCGGATCATCCCCTCCATCAATAATAAATAGAAGGATAAATATACATATATGTGTAAGGAAGAAGGAAAAAGTGATTGATTCCGCTTCAGGGTATAACCTTGTTACAGTTAACAGAATCAGTTTAGTCGGAATAAATAAATTAACCCTAATTTTATGAAATAAACTTTTTCAAGATTGTATGTATATAAGAATACAGTGCAATCCCTTACAGAAATTTCATGATAATCAGTGCAAACTAATACCTATTTCATACCTATGCAAACTAATGTTTTCAGTCGCATTAGGCGCATTAGGCTTTTTGCCACATAAATAACATAT
>NW_017280159.1:64576-212510 GCF_001594065.2 Cyphomyrmex costatus
TTCGGTTCAACTTCAACGAACTGCGGCAAAATGTATTTTGCGCCGGAAGTGCGTCATCTAGCTTACATACAATTCTTAACCAATAGTAACGAATTGCTGCTGCAGCGTGCTGCGTATGAAAAAGTACACCCACGGTAATTAATTCTGTCCCTCGGAAATTTTCACAAAATGAAAAGTGACCTCCTTTCTATATTAATTGTCACTATTCATGCATGATAAGGTTCAGTCGTAACCATGAAGGAAGATATAAGGAGACTCCACTCGGTCTCGCCAGTCTACAAGACATAAACCCATTTTAGGTTTCGAGTTCCGTTTCCGATTCTCGACACTCGCAGCGCTCGTGAATTTAGTAGTGCTGCGCATAATGAGTGCGAGTAAGAGAAATGATCATTTCTCTTACTCGCACTCATCAGAATCAAAATGGGTCCACTTTTATTTTACGGAGTGGAGTCTCCTTATATCTTACTTCCTGGTCGTAACGTTAATCGTGCATGGATTGTGACAATTAATATTGAAAGGTGGTCATTTTTTATTTTGTGAAATTTTCCAAGGGACAGAATTAATTACCGTGGGTGTACCTTAAGGTACTTTTTCATGCGCAGCACGCTACAGCAGCAATTCGTTACTATTGGTTAAGAATTTTATGTAAGCTAGATGACGTACTTCCGGCGCAAATACATTTTGCCGCAGTTCGTTGAAGTTGAACCGAACGAACAGCAAGCAGCAAGCGGCAAAATCGAGAAAGCGTACAATATGTCCGTCGTTTCATTATAAAAATATTATTTATTGCAATAAATATTAGGAAAATAAACGAAAAATAGCTTCGGATAAGGTACGGATACATGTTTGTAAATTAGATCATTTTATACTTTACCACAAATTTGAAAAAGTAAAGTGTAAAGTATAAAATGATCTAATTTACAAACATTCGTACCTTATCCGAAGCCATTCTTCGTTAATTTTCCTAATATTTATTGCAATAAATAATATTGCCTCGATTTTGCCGCTTGCTGCTTGCTGTTCGTTCGGTTCAACTTCAACGAACTGCGGCAAAATGTATTTTGCGCCGGAAGTGCGTCATCTAGCTTACATAAAATTCTTAACCAATAGTAACGAATTGCTGCTGCAGCGTGCTGCGCATGAAAAAGCACCCTAATAAGCATAACGAGCATAACCTGTTCGCGTCATCTCACTGATCGCACTCTATTTTCCTATTGGCGGATGCAATCAATCCAACGCATGCGCACAACACTCAAAGTACTCTTAGAAAGAGAGGGAAATATATATTCCCGCACCGTGGTTCTGGGACCGCTTCCTCTCACTCCCTCTTATAGGCACTAGCCATATAGTAGTATTACATATATGTCCTAGATATCAGGGCAGCGATCATGTAACTTTTCCCCTAGAGCGGAAAGGCGAAAAGTGAAAGATTTCACGTGAACTTATGATCATAGAACTCGGCGAAACGTTGAAACGTGAAACTTTTCACGTGAATTTTTCCGCCATCAAATGTGATAGCGGGAAGGTGAAAGTTTAGTGACTCGAAGTAACTAGAACATTGAGATGCAAGAAACGTTTCTAGTTTCTAAAGTTATCATCCAAGGAGAACAAAACAATCAAAATAATATCAATATGACGTCAAATTGACATTATTTTGATTGTCTTTAAAACAATTCTTTAAAACAATCTTTTTTTTTTATTAATGATATTTCTAAGATTATATAGATTTTTATAAGTATAAATGGTAAACATTTACATTTCACTATTATCACGTTATTCATCATAATATATACATTTCCTTTTGTTTACTTGTAACATTCATTGTTATTGCTTTATTTGTTTATTTGTTTTATTTACTATCTATCAGTGATTTACAAGGTAAATAAGGTTATCTCTCATTTTTGGTAATTTCACTTTCCGCTCATTAGTTATATAATCGCACTATATTCGTGGAAAAGTTCGCGTGAAATCACTAAGTGAAAAGTGAAAAGTGAAAAGTTCCACTGGAAATTACATGATCGCTGCCAGAGAAGCGCAACCGGCTTAAGTCAGTATCGCAAAATTACTAAGGCCCGGTTGCACCAACACTTCTTGATTTTAAGCGAGACTTAAAACTCTATCTATCTCGTTTTAAAGCCGAAAGGGAGACAGAGACAGAGACAGTTTAAGTTTCGCTTAAAATCGAAATCACGTTGGTGCAATCAGGCCTAAAAACAGTATTAAAAATGGCGTCGTTTGCAGACGAACTATGAAATCCACCAATCGTCTATTAGTCAGCCATTTTTAATACTAATGAATGAATGTCATGATTGGCTGACAGTCATCAGCGAATCAGGACGCGGAACATCGGTTGCACTTCTCTGATATCGACTTTACCTAAAATGAGGGTCGTTTCTTAACATGGGTTGTATATAGAGCCTTCCATTCTTCTTCTCCCTCTTCTTTGGCTTCTCTCTGTTGATATATACAATTCATGCAGATAAAAGTCAATTAAAACATAAAAAATCTGTCAAGTGAGATGTTCCATATACATATTACTAAAATGTTATTGCATAAAAATTGTTATCAAATTGTGATACATAATTTAAAAAAAAAATTACAAAGAAATTATGAAACATTGTTTATTGCAAATTTGACAACATAGAAAGATATTTTTCCTAGCTAACAAGGCCTAACAACTGTTGCAATATAGCTTCTATGTCGCTATCATCGTTATTCTCCAGCACAACGTCCCAATTATTTATGTCATCCAAATCGCACTCTGTTTCTGAATCGTCTATTCCTACAATGATTAAATTACAATCTGTAAATTTTTGATAATGCCAGATTCTCTGAAAATCAAGTTTTTGCAATTCCTTAAAATTACGATTATAATGTTATTACCTGATGTAAAGACCCAGCCTCGTTTCTGCCTAACTTTCTCAGAA
Organism: Cyphomyrmex costatus; assembly: GCF_001594065.2. NCBI lineage: Eukaryota > Metazoa > Arthropoda > Insecta > Hymenoptera > Formicidae > Cyphomyrmex > Cyphomyrmex costatus. The sequence continues at coordinate 67,504 of NW_017280159.1, forward strand.
CAAACTATACGTACAATCTTACACGCATCCCCGAAGTTTTCTGTAAACCATTTGATGTCAGTTTTTCTTCTGACATCGCTTATTATCCACACTGGCTTATCCCATGCTGAAAAACATGTATTTAAATTTATTGTAGAAATTAATATCTTTTGAAATTATAACATAAATTATACATTAAATATATTAAATATTTTTTACATATCGCTGGCTCTTTTCTCTCTCTCTCTCTCTCTCCCCCCCCCCCTCTCTCTCTCTCATTTGTTTTATATTAATTATATTATATTTAACAAAATAGAACAATTGAAAGGCTAAGAACCAGTTATGTATCACTTAAAACGATATTAAGTATAAGAATTGACTACGAATATTAACTATAATTTTTAATAAAGTATTCTTCAGCTTGTTGTACCATTGTACATGTCAATAGCAGCTTGACAGAAGTATCCATAGTCCTTTATTCTCATATTCTCTCCCCATTTAGCCATTTCTAATCGATACTTCTCTTTGTATTCACCATGTCCCAGTAATTGACTGATGTCAAGACCCAGAGATTTTGACCAGTGTGTCTTTATAGGTCCCGATAAACGTATAATCGTACTCCTTTGCGCACCAATTCTAAAAATCGTGTAAACAAATCTTTATATCAAGAAAAATTTATATTAATAAATTATGCCTGTTCTTAGGAACACTTTACATTCGTTTTAATAAATTATATCATTATTTATGAAAACATTAACTATATACATTAGATAAATAACAATCAACTCTTTAATTATTATAATATAAGCATAGAAATATGTCTTTAATACAGCTTCATTTTATTTGACAGTTTCGTATGTTAATTTTATATTCGGTTTTCTGCTGAGTAATGCATTTTATCTTATACAAATAATTATATAAAATATTGATATAATACCTGTTGTACAAGATATCAGTAATATAATCCTTTCCAGATTTCCTTTTGCCACTAAACAACAAAATTTGTTCTGGTTTCATCGAATTATTCACGATTTTTGTGACATCGCACGCCTCCAGCGCCTGCTCTGTGGCCATATTGACATGTAATGGTCTACAGATACAAGCCGTATAAGCGCCGTAATTTCTAAACAAAAAGCATCGAATAGCCTGTTTGGAGTTTTTTTTACTTCTATCACACTCATTTCTTTATAAAAAGTTAAACGTTGTGTAAGAAATAAACTAATGGCACATTCGATACATATGCACTGACACGGTGCTGCCCTGACACGGTACTGTCCTGACACGGTGCTGCTCTGACACGATGCTGCCCTGATAGGGTGCTGCCCTGACACGGTGCTGCCCTGACACGGTGCGAGTGCAAAACTACACTAATTAATAATTTAATTAATAATTTAATTTTTAATTAATAATAATAATTATTAATAATAAAATAATAATAATAATAATAATAATAATTTAATATTCTTATTTTTAATTAATTTTCGGCCTTTCTTCTTTTATTAAACAACATATTTTCATCATCACTACTACTACTACTTGTTTCTAATAATTTATCTATAATAAATAATATTCTTTCTTTATCCATTTTGTAATTTTTTGCTGCCTAACTAGTTTTATTTGTCCGAACACCAAACTGCACTGATAAAAATGTCACTGCAATATTTCTTGCACTCGTTCGGTTCTTTCGGTTGGTCCGAATACAAATTCAGCACTACACTAGGTCAGTTTTCATTTGCCGAATACGATAATCTAAGCGCACTGATACGGTGCGCACATTCCGAATGCGTGGCACCAAAAAAGTTCGCACTGGTGCGCACTAGTGCAGTTTGTCGAATTCGCCATAAGATCCTATCGTCGGGCTGTGTGCCTCCGCGGCAAAACGGTGGCTTTCTCTGGCTGCATTCGGGCAGCGCGCTATTAGCGCCATTTGTGTGGTACGTCCTTGTCTCACGTCTAATGGACGACGAAGATAAAATGAAACAAATAGCGCTAATAACGTCTCCCCGAATCTAGCCTCTGTAAAATTAGAGAAGGGTGAAAAACTTTGACCACAAATGTTTTTTTTTTCAATTTATTTTAAAAGTCATTAGTTCACACTGAATTTATTTTTTATTTTTAGCTTCACGAAGAGCCTTCCGTTGTTCTGCCCTCTTTAACTGGGCCTTCGGTTTTAGGTTATGTTTCTTCGCAAAGCGTTGATTTCTTAAGAATTTTAGGTCCATCTATAAAGTGTATAAAAAATACGTACATATAAAAGGTACTTGTAAAATCATAGTAAAGTAAGAATGATTAAACATTAAAATCTTTAAATATTGTGAACTATTTCAAATATTAAAGATATATGTTGAATGTGTTACTTATTTACTGAATGTTCCGTCACACACAATATTTTTTACATGCTTTTCTTTTACTTTATTAAAAATTGTAGTAAATAAAATACTAAAGTAAAGGTGCAATGGAAGATAACTATCTTAAAAATCGATTAAATTATATTCATTTGATGCGTTTTTCCATAAAACGAAAGAATCTGGCAGAAATAGGCGTCGCTCTGCCTCGCGAACAGAGATATTAAGCGTTAAAATTGACGACTATTCATAGCATCCGAGAATGGATTAAAATGGATTGGACATTTTGTTTATTCGAATTCATATTTTAAATAGCAAAAACTTTTTTGGATTCAATTAGATTCAATTGGATGCAACTGGATTGAAAAACTGCATTTCCTATTCAAAATTTTGAATTGTACAGTATTCACTATGGTCACAAATGCACTGAAAAAGCTGATATTATTTTTTGATTGAAAAGTATACAGATATGCTCTATGCAATTCCTATAAATGAATAAAAACGTATTCAGATTGAAAAGGATTAATTTTAACATTCATGAATCCGTATTTCTAAAAATTTGAATCCATTTTAATTCATTTCAATCCATTCTCAGATACTGGGAGGTTAAGATATATGTCATGAACATATGTCATGAGACTTAATATCTATATTCACAGGGTACAGAACGACGCTTATTTCTGCCAGATTCTTTCGTTTTATGGAAAACACGTCGAATAAGTATAATTTAATCGATTTTTGAGACAGTTACCCTCCATTGCACCTTTACCAATACTAAAATGAATATAATGTACAATAAAATATATTAACAGAACTTACGCCAAGTGTGCTTTCATGCCTGTATCTCTTAGGCTTTTTAATACCATTTCGATGTGCCTTTCTATCTAAAAAAGATATAAAAATAAACAGTTCAACAACAATAATTTACATGTTCAATTTATGAGATTCTAAATTAAATATTTTTAGTACTACTCTACTCTTACATACACACACATATACATGTAATACTATCTAAAAACATTAAAATTGTATAAAACGACTATATTTAAAAATCCACAACACAATTTACTAAAAATTTTCTGATTATTTATAAAATATACTTACTCTGATTATGATTTGTGTGATTCTTGGACTTGGCCATCGTCTGAACCTATTTATTTCTACCTGCAACAATATTTAATTATTTCAAGACACTGTTATACATACATGTTATTTGTTGAGGTTAGGTAGATCGTGAAGAAAACTCGTATCTCAAGATTATATATAATATTCATAAGAAAGTGTAATTTTATATAATAGATTAAAAAAGTTGCAATTCTTTAAATGTATCTTTCGACTTTAGTAGATTAAATGGATGTATAGAATGGAAATTACAAAATTTACAAAGAACCATACACAAGCTTTCGGAAACGGAAGCTGCAAGACGTATCGAATCAGATCGAATTGAAAATTGAATCGCGAATGAGTAAAAATGAACCATATATAGCGATACTAGCGCCAAATGCTAAATCACGCCACAAATGCCCTTTACAAAAAAAATTGGTGTAGTTTAAACTGTCTATACATTTACAAGTTTTTTAAATACCATTTATAGAATAAATAATATAAAATACAAAATAATTGTAAAAATTGAAGGAATAAAAAACAGATGTTTAAAAAATATTACTATACATTCCCTATATTTAAGAAGAAACATGTATTTATAAAATAATGTATATTAGAATTTATCTCAAAGTTTTTGAAATAAAATTATCATTAAAATAATACAATTTAATTTCTTTTTAAATTAATTTTTATTTAATTTTTCACATACTTAATGTGTTATTTAGAATTTTGCATGCAAGCATACGCACATGACAGTAAAAAAAAATATATATATGTGAAACACTTAGTATATTTGTAAATTAATGCTATTTTGATATAAAGATACATTTTCTCTTATCTATTTAAAAATGTACAATTTTACGCTCCTGTATGTGTCTCAGGCGGGTTAAATGTATGACAAGAGGTCTGTTCTTTATTGCTGAATTTTTGCACTAGTTTATCTTTCTTCCTTTTCTTTCCAGAAGAAGGGAAAAAGAAAAAATATGAACTGGTGCAAAAGTTCAGCAATAAAGAACAGACCTAACAAAGAATGATACTAATTAATACTAAATTTTTACACTACAAAGAATATCACAGTCAAATGCTAATAATAATATATCTACATTGATCTAAAATAAACTTCTCATTTATAGATGTCATTATTAAAGTTGTAGACATCTTACTTTACAACAGCTAATTACACAAACTTTAAACAAAAGTTAAAAAATATGCAAATGTTAAGTAATAAAACAAAAAAGTATGACAAGACATTAAAAAATATATATCTGTTACACTATTTCCTATTATATCATCCAAAAAGCATTATTAAGAAAGTATAATTTGAAACATTTTAGATTGATAGCCACTGCATGTGAAATATAAAAAAGTTGTACTATAGTAGATGTCCACGTGATTTGCAAACACAGATCGCGCTGTGGAATGTACGTTAATATTTGAAAAGTCGCTCTTTATAAACCGGATAATTGTCTTTGTAACATGATCCAATCTATAACTTTTTGCTGAATCTGTCGCTTCTCTAATAAAGCCGTAGCTGCTTTTTGAAATTTTTCTTCATTTCGACGTATGTACATTCTTGCGTCTTGTTCCATTTGGCTGATCTTGTCAGGTCGAATTTCAACCATCGATAACATTTCTGTTAAATAAGGGTTAAATCTGAAGTAAATATGATCAGGTAGTAGGTCATTGAGCATCGTATGCACAGCTGAAAAAATTGAGATCGGTATTATGAAAATTAATCAATTATTTTATCAGTTATTATCTTTCTCTAATTTGTTTCTAAATTTCTGCAGTTAGTTATTACCTTCATATTATATTAGTATTACCTTCTGTATCAGTGGCGCTATCCAAAATTTTGTAGAACTTCTCTTTCCAGCTCGAGATCGCTATCTCTGAAGATTCGTTTCCAGTGATGTAATGTGGGATTCGACCTGTTCCGAACGATACGACGCACTGAATTGGATTATTCGGCCACAACTGTTTGGCTTCGTGTATCGCTACGGCGCACGGGTTATTTACCAAAATACCTATAGCATTGTTACAACTATTCTCGATAATATTGCTAAAATTTGTATTCCATTTTTATACGATTTACGCCGGAATATCAGGTAGCTTACCGCCATCCTGATGAAGATAGTCGCCGTATTTAAATTCCTCAAAGTAACTCGGTGCAGCAGCTGATGCTCTTACGGCTTCCCACAATTTATATTTGTGGGACCCCATATACTGGCTTTCTACTCTGTGTGGTAATGTGTAATTTCTAAACACGTAAGCCATGACGTGCTCGTGATTTACTACGGCGGATATTGCTGCAAACTAAAAATGCAAACGTGGTTAAAGTCTTTCTACATTTAAATTACCCGCCTGTGAGATATGCATTATACATTTTATCTCGAGTTTCGTTCTCGACTATATATGATATATTAAAATCTACGCACCTTTGGCGTATTTGGATCGCGCGTGGTCTTGATAAGAATTTTGTCGCCTAAATGCTCTGTTAATAATTTTTCCCACAACGCAGTGTCGTAATACGCGTGACTCCATACTAGACTGCTCGTGCCTTTTATAGCACTTTGTGTAAACACCTTGGTACTCAGTTCTTTATATAATGCTGAAACTTCATCCAATGATTTTCTCTTGTGTCCTCCTGTAATCAGTGAACAATAAGTTCGCAGTAAACAGAAATGTTACAAAACATTCCTTTTATTGACAAAATAAAACACGTGCAGAACATGCTGTAAATCCACTTAAAAGTTTACCTTCCAAAATATCCTTTGGCAATACTGCATATGGATGACATAAATTAATTTAGAGACGCACACATGTTGCAAACAAAAAGTTAGTATAACTTTTTCTAATATATTATCTCTTATAATAATTATTAATAATCAATAATATATTTCTAAACTTCAACATTAAGCAATTACCTAACACAGCAGCGAGAATAGCTCCTGTGCTCACACCGCATATATAATCGAACATTTCATACGTCTTCTTTCCCGTAAGTTCTTCTAATTTCTTCAGCATCTCTATAACCAATACTCCACGAATGCCACCGCCATCAATCGATAGGATTCTAATACCCCGACCAGGCAGAGGATCGATGTAACCCATTACAGCGAGTGCTTCTCTAATAGACGCTGTAAAAAATACATTGTCATGTTTAGTAAAATATTTTGCAACTATTAAAACTTCATATTCCTCTAAAAGTATAATTCTTGTAAATTTTGAATGATGATATAATTGATATATCACTTTCTCACTGATAATTTCAAGTGAATTTGTTTCTGCTCAATGCAGCCATTGATATTATAGTAATAATAAAAAATAGAAAGTGACATATCATCATTCAAAATTTACATTTTTTTCTATGTACCTTTTATCTGTTCATCTTTCGTCTTTTGACGAGTCTGCAGTAAAATTCTAATCGCTCCCTCTTTGATCGCATAATGCCTTGCTTCTGGATACTGATCCACATGCAACAATAACTCCTCTAATCTGCGCAACTTCGAAGCATTTGATTCAGCCGATACAATACTGTTCAAGACGTGACGCGTGCGAGAGATGATACTGTGCTTTGGAATATTACTGTGGATGTTCACTTTCCACTTTGGTATGACGACGGAACTTTGTGTAGCCTTAGGAGATAACTTGAGGAACAATGTAGAAAGAATTTGTGGCATAGTCATACCATCTTTCGATTCTACTTTATTATCGGGCGTGCCTTGCTCACGGATTCGCTGCACAAAGAAATTAACTTCTATACTAAAAGCACATAAATATACTGCTATTATCTCATTTAGACTATGTTTTATTGCATACATAATGCGCATGAGGTATCATTTTAGCCTTGTTATTCGCAGAGTGTTAAACAAAGATAAAATGATACACCATATGCGTTATGTATGCAACAGAACGCAGCCTTAGTTTATAAATAATTACCTGTTGTGTTTTTTGTTGCACAGTTATTGAATCAGGCTCAGCAAGTGTTTCTGTTTGTTCAGACATTAGCTTTATATTCTCCAAATCATTACTGTCTTTATCTTTCATATTCAAAGTCTTGCTTGTAGCAGTACCAATAGATCCCGATGATGACAACTTTCGTATCGTCTCAAGCTGTGAATAGGTTAATTTCTGCAGACTATCTAGCCAATCTTTGGAGACAATAATCTGTTGATTCTTGTCATAATTGGCTTTGTTCAGGTAATCTTTCAATTGCGATAGAAGCTTCCACTGATTCTGCATGGACATTTTGGTTTTCTTTAGATCGTTTATAGAGCGCAGAAATCTATCAGCGATGCTTGTTACATTTCCACCAGCATCTTTGCCAGTTGCACTATCCGTAAGTTGTCTACAATTAAAAAAACTCTTTTTGTTTGTATTTCTGACGAATATAATTTCGAAGAATAACTTGAATTGCATTTATACTAATTTTGGATGTTTTCCAACAAAAAACACTAAACTGTATTAGAACTTTCTCGCTTTAACCAAATATCAAATATGTACCTACAAGTTCCAAAAGTATACTAGTTCAACTCTCTCTTTCTCTCTCTCTCTCTCTCTCTCTATATATATATATATATATATAGAAAACAGATAGTGTTATTTGTTAAACTAAACAAGAATGAAATGATTTATTGTATTACACTGTGGTTTCTTATTAGAAAACAGCCTTTATCTTTTCGTATGTACAAAACATGAATGTACAAACTATTGCAAATTATATAAATTATTTTAGAATGACTTGGACAAACTCTAACTCATTTGACAGAAAAGCAAAGGATCCATCAATATATTCCTAGACCTAATTTTTTCTATCATATGTTAAACAACAAACATTAATAATTTTTTTACATTAACGAAATAATGCATTACTTGATAAACTAATTACCAATTAAGTTAATTGAGTTAGTCTAGGTTATCTTTAGGAACAATAGCTAGTACTTATAGTAAATTCTTATATTTAAGATCGTCTTAAGTAGTCTTAAGATATCACGAATCAAAAAATTGTATTAGCATCTTAAGACACACACACTCATTACTTGAACTTGATCTGAAAATAGAGATAAAACTATGAATACTGACCTAAGAAGCACTAAAATCGAAAGTAACCTCCTTATTATTCGAGAATGTATGGAAAACATGCATGTTCCTCATTGCTTTTCATTTTGCGAGCGCAATTATTATGTATTGATCGGTCTTTTTTACGAGATTCTGAGTTTTGTCTGATTCAGATTCTAAATATCACGAAAATAAATAAAGAAAAACAGAACTCAATCGCTGATGACGCTGATACGGTTTTTTACATCTGTCAAAATCAGCTGGTCATGCGAGATATCGAATAATCGAGCGTCTGTTCTTCTGTGTCAACCCTAACCTGACTCATGTGACTCATTTCGCTTAATTTATACAAATTTCTTATTTTTTTAATTTTGAAAATTATCTACTAATTCACATCATTATTTCGGTAACGTCAAGGATAGTTACTGACGACACATGTATAAGTGACATTATAACGACAATTAGTCTTTTTTACTAAATTTCTCTTGTAAGATTTATTTTTTATTTTAATTTTTTCATATTAAAGGGGGGGGGGAGGGAGGGAAAAATAGAAAAGATACGACTAAAGAAATTCAATTTTAAAAAATTGAATTGACCCAATGTTTAAGGTACACTTCTATATACAATTTCGCTGGGCGAAATGATGCAATATCTAACTAACGATGATGCACACGATTTATTAATAATTTAGGCTGACTTCGATCAAGCTTATACGATATAATAAACTTATTCGTACTCGATATTCCATCACACACACAAATTAACTTTAATCTCAGTCCAAAATTTACTCTTTATCTTTTTCTAATATTTAGAATTATCAAACGATCAAACAATAAAATAAGTTATTAATCAAGATAAAAGTTAATCTACATTAATTGTTAGAAACGGGCATTATTAATTGATAAATATATATCCATTATTTCTACAAAAGTAAATTAAACTTTCATCTCGATTAAATTTATTTCTAATTTAATTACTTTTTCAAGTTTTAAGAATTAGACAAAAAAACAAATAATTAAACGGAAATTAAAATTAATAGACGTTGTTACAAAATGATTATAAATTAACCAGCAAAATTTACAACAAAATTTTAAGTTACAAACAAATTTATTATAATCGTCTCCACTTGAATGTTTTTCCCATGCTACCAAACAAAAATTAATATTATTATTATTATTATTGTTTATTCAATAAATTAATCGCAGAACTTGAGTTTTTAACAATAGGGGATTAAATTTTTTAAAAAACAAAATTCTAACAATCTTATTCGTTGTAAATCAAAGCACATGCAAACGTACACATCTGGTTAATCTTAATAATAGTTTAACATCTATCTCACTCACCTAGTTAATAGAACACACTTTTGGCAGTGCTTCGCGTGTCTATTAAAAGCCATTGTAAAGACCGCTTATTACACAATTAATATCAATCTAGGCTTGTACTTATATCAATCACACTTCTCTCTCTCTCTCTCTCTCTCTCTCTCTTTCTGTCTCCCCCCCCCTCCCCTCTTCCTCAGAGTCTAGAAGTATTTAAATCAAATGCCACATAGTACAATTAAATCGATTCAGCCAACGTTATTTTTCCACATTCCTTTCCATAAATGTTTCAGTATAGCCAATAGAAGCTTATATGAAATAGTCAAAATTGCAATTTGAGCACAGAATTGAATCAGTTTGAGTGTCGATGATCAAAGAAACTGTAACAGATCTAATTTTCACAGAGGAAGAAAGAAAAATATATATACTGATATATATATATCAACGATATAATCGTAATGTCTCTGCCTTCTCTTGATATTGTACTAAACGCGGCCTGCACCGTCTCGATTTTTATATGAAAGCAACACGTGATGTCTCGGCGAGTTGGCTAACTCACTTCGTAAATAGGATCGTACGACATTAGCGGGCCAACCAGAGGTAGTCGCGTGACGCATTTGACTCTCCAGGTATGACGCGGTGCAACGACATCGAGCAAAATAAGCGAGGATGAAAAGCGAAGAGTCAACAGGTTCTCGGGTACCCAGTTTAGAGACGATCTCGTTATGATACGACCACGTTTGTTTACATCCAGTCTTCTGTTTACATCCGATAGCGACTTCATAATCTCGTGACATGCTTTTCTCTCACGCAAGAAGGCCAATCACGTATAAACAATGAACACGTGCATCCATCACACCACGTGCGTGTGCGTCGCAATTATTTCGGCAGCTCGGAGATGCTTTTTATTAATTTATTAGTCTGATTCTTCGATTTGTGTTTTTTTAAATCTTAATTTAGACCGAAAAGTTTAACGCAATTAAATTAATTATTATGTCGCAATTATTATTTTGCTATTATTATTTACGCATTAACACATTTGTATATTAGCTCTCTTATATTCTTGTTTTCTTTGTCTATAATGATTCATTTCAAACCGTATTTAATATATGTATATATATAGTGATACCAATATGCATAAGCATCGCATTTACGTCACACAAATCATTACTGCAGTATTATTAGAAAATATAAACAAATGAAACTTTATTTTAAAGTGGCACAACTAAATGCGTGGTCCTGCTTTTATTTATAAAAAAATAATTTAAAAAAATTGTTCCAGTTTGCTAAATTTATCTTATATTTCTATTTTAAGTATTTAATAGTGATATATAATATCAATAATATTATATATTATAATTTTATTATAATATTTATTATCAATAATATTATATGTATATTAATAATTTTTCGAAAATACTGTAATTTTGGCTACGATCCACTAAATACTACAATAAATGCTTTAAAGCATTCTCTTTGATTGGTCAATTAATAAAATTCTTTCTTCCGATTGGTTAATCGAATAATACATCAAAGTAATTATTATATTATCAAAAAAGTGAACTGCACCCATTAGGATATAGGCATTAAAATAGTTACAAAACCTCTCTCTCTCTCTTAACTTTTTTGTTTGATAAAAAAATGCTAGCTTACAAATAAATATTGAAATTTCCTTAATCTTTAAGGCATTATCGCTTAAGAGAGAACAAAATACTGTGTTTTTAAACAAGCTGCCAAGATTTTTGATAAAAGGATTACTATAATAATGATTGCATGATTGTTATTGACCTTTTTAAAAAGCAACAAATAAATGTATATAGGACAAAATATTAAAAGGGATTGTTTATCAAGAGATTTATCTCCTCTAATATAAATCGCTCGACAAATACTTGTACGTATGCCATTTTTCAAGTGAACAAACATGTCTCGGAAAGCCATGATTTGGTTCGCACGTGGATCGGATGATGTACGACGTCATACCGTAAATCGAGAAGCTCGCTACAAAAAAGCTTATTCGAATGGCTTGTGTCCAGAGCCATCGCAGATGACCTTGCTGGCCGATTGGCTGAATTGCGGAGGCTCGTCATATTGCGCTGTTTTTCTTTGACAGAAATTGGCTCGTTACCTGCGACATCGTTATCTGTAAAGCCGCGTCATTCACGGATTAAGCATCCGTCTTTACGAGAACTTCTGAATCGAATTTCCTGGTGCGCAATTACGTGTCGTTTCTCTCGAATTGTCGATGTTGATACACAGCTTGATATTATTATATATATTCTACATTATTTTATTTCAAAAATCACACGATTGCAATTAAACGATTATTACAAGATAATAATATTAATAATAATGATATAATAATAATAAGATGTTAAAACATGTATTAATCGAAAATACTGTAATTTTGGCTACGATCCACTAAATACTACAATAAATGCTTTAAAGCATTCTCTTTGATTGGTCAATTAATAAAATTCTTTCTTCCGATTGGTTAATCGAATAATACATCAAAGTAATTATTATATTATCAAAAAAGTGAACTGCACCCATTAGGATATAGGCATTAAAATAGTTACAAAACCTCTCTCTCTCTCTTAACTTTTTTGTTTGATAAAAAAATGCTAGCTTACAAATAAATATTGAAATTTCCTTAATCTTTAAGGCATTATCGCTTAAGAGAGAACAAAATACTGTGTTTTTAAACAAGCTGCCAAGATTTTTGATAAAAGGATTACTATAATAATGATTGCATGATTGTTATTGACCTTTTTAAAAAGCAACAAATAAATGTATATAGGACAAAATATTAAAAGGGATTGTTTATCAAGAGATTTATCTCCTCTAATATAAATCGCTCGACAAATACTTGTACGTATGCCATTTTTCAAGTGAACAAACATGTCTCGGAAAGCCATGATTTGGTTCGCACGTGGATCGGATGATGTACGACGTCATACCGTAAATCGAGAAGCTCGCTACAAAAAAGCTTATTCGAATGGCTTGTGTCCAGAGCCATCGCAGATGACCTTGCTGGCCGATTGGCTGAATTGCGGAGGCTCGTCATATTGCGCTGTTTTTCTTTGACAGAAATTGGCTCGTTACCTGCGACATCGTTATCTGTAAAGCCGCGTCATTCACGGATTAAGCATCCGTCTTTACGAGAACTTCTGAATCGAATTTCCTGGTGCGCAATTACGTGTCGTTTCTCTCGAATTGTCGATGTTGATACACAGCTTGATATTATTATATATATTCTACATTATTTTATTTCAAAAATCACACGATTGCAATTAAACGATTATTACAAGATAATAATATTAATAATAATGATATAATAATAATAAGATGTTAAAACATGTATTAATAGCAATGATGTGATAATAAGAAATTTGTTGTGTACTTATAACATTAAAATTGATAAATCGCGGGGAGTTACAAAAGCAGTATGAAAGGAAGAGATGTAACAAAAAATAAGGCGTTAGCAAAACTGTTGGCTATCTATAATAAACATGATAATCAGAATACTAAAGAGTATTAACTTTTTTATATTTGATGAAAAATGCTAGCTTACAAATAAATATTGAAATTTCCTTAATCTTTATTAAGACATTATCGCTAATTTTACTAGACAGTAAAATGCGCAAAATAAACTATTAAAATAGATATCTATACTGTCTAAATTCTTTGGAGTGCGAATCTCACTCTAAAGAATAAAAATTAAGCCTTGAAAAAAATGACTCAATTTTCAATCTTTCAAAGAATGAGATTTCATATTCCTCAAAAAGATAATTTACTCTAAAAATTCTAGAGAGTAATTTTATGTTTTATACATATATATTTTTTATATTTATTTTAATTTTAATAAAATTATATTAAAATTATATCAATATATAATACAATTCTCTCTATACAATAATAAATCATAATTTTTAGTTATTTAACAAATTATTACACAAAAGTATATGATTAATATTTTGTAATTAACCCTTCATTACTTGCGTGGAGTGTCTATAAGCTTAAAAATTTTGTTAAATGTATGAATGCTATTTATACATATTGTTATATTTGAGACAAATTGTTACAATAAAAAAAATTTTGCATTTCTATTTATGTAAAGAAAATTGAATCGATCATTATTTAATTGTAAATCCTCAAAAGCTATAAAAATATATATAATAAGAATAAGGTATATAATGTAGGGTGTCAGAAACATTACATTTTTAGGGCGACTGTTACCAACACCGATTAACTTAATCGACGATTAGTCCATTGGAATGATTGACCAATCGCATTTATCATTTAGTTTTGATGACAGACGCGATTGGTCAATTCCAATGGATTAATCGTCGATTAATAAGTTAATTGGCGTTGGTAACAGTCGCCCTTAAAAAATCAAACAAATATTGCAAGCTTAATAGATCCATTAATTTTCTACAGGTGATACCTACAAAAGCTCCGAGAAATCATATAGACATCCCTGAATCAATCCGACCATAACTTTATATTACCTTTGTTGTCGGACACGCTGTAGAACTTCGCGTGCTCACCATATATATATATATATATTGTACCCGATAGAAGCACCACTACAGCCTGAAAATCCCTCGGGGTTTAACGCAGCGCGCCATAATGCAACTTCATTCTGCTGAAAGGCTCGTACGGAGCCATCGCTACCTCGAATCGATGCACTTTCAACACGGATTCTCGTCTTGGATTTCCCAGCACGCATATTTTGTACAGAGTGTTTCAGATCCAACCGTCCTCGATGTATTTTGTATGCGGTTGCACTAACAATAAGAAAAAAATCACGTTTGAATTAAGAAATCGATAGGCGATATCTATAATCGACTCTTATATTTAATAAGATTGTCCGAAGAACAGTCTCAAGACGTCCTGAATCAATCAGAGACCGGTATTCATAGTCGGTTCTTATATTCAAGACCGTCTTAAGTTCAGTCTTGAGGAGTTACGAACCAATCAGAGGGCCGCTTTAGCATCTTAAGACATTACTTAAGACAGTTTTGAAATAAGAACCGACTATGAATACCGGCCTCTTAGCATCTTAAGACATAAATAATGTCGTAAGACGATCTTAAAATAAGAACCGATTATAAGTGCGTTGACTTATAAAGGAGCAGATAATTTTATTAAGTCGTATATATACGTATATATATATATATATATATATAGTGAACGAACACTGAACGCGAATGTTCAAACATTCGTGTTTGTGTATTTGTGAGCAGTTTTTATTCTTTTTCTCGATTATACACTGGAATACTAGCATTCGATCAGATTCGATGTTCGTTGCTCATAACAATTAAACTTGTGCGACTTTTATGTAACAAATAACAACACAAACTTTTGCATTCGCTGTTCGTTCGCTATATAGGTATACACGGCTTTACCATCCACACCATGCATGAGTGCAATCGGTAAAATTGCTGTCAGGAATTGAAAGCGAGGTTCGGATTCGCCGCATTTATTTTCACGAGAATTGACACAAGATCCTTTCGCACATGTTCACCGGAGAGCGAAACCTGGAAAAAATTGAAAGACATTTGTCTCTTGTACGAGAGGAGATCAGTCGAGAGAAAGCCTTGATTATTGTACGAACGAATCCACCCCTTGCGGCTGCGGAAAGCATCGGGGAATAAAATTCGAAGATTGCGAGAATTTATTTATACAAATTTATATCCCATAATTTGTATCTGCACGAAACATAATTAGCGCACCATGACATTTTTTTTCTCTTTTTCTTTCCCTCTTTTTTTCCACTCGCAGGTGCCTCCGAGGGGCGCGTTGAATTGCGCATTGCCACGGCTACGCGGAACTGTATCAACCCTTATATAAGGCTGAATCCTTCCCCGCGAAAGTTTAGACGTGGCTCAGCGGGCGGTCCGACGTGTGATATCTCTTTTCCGTTTTCTTTTTTTATTTTCAACTTGACACACGCACCACCACCCACGTGTACAGATCATCCCTTCCTTTCTCCGTAATTCAAAAGAATTCTTCACCGTTATGCTCACGGAGCTGAGGTTGTTCGTGCTGTCGGTCGTTGTTGCTTCGCAAGTGTCGTGGCTCGTGAGTGTACCGCGCGGTAAGATATTTGCTCATTTATAAAAATATTTTTCGTCAGAATATTGTATACTTTGTTGCTACTTTTAATAATAAACTTTCCCGGAATTTGCAATTTTATTGTAATTTTTATTTATGTTAATTTTATTTAACTTACAGACGAGAAATTCGATTTACGTGGACGCGCGCATATATTCCTAGTCTTTTTTTATAATTGTGAAGGTGATAATTATAATACAACAATTTTTTTAATTTACATCTGCGCTATTTTTCCTTTACTGTTGTAATATAATTGGTAACAAAAGAGAAACGAATAATTTTCTTTAGATGAAAGTTACTCAAGTACAATTAAAATGTGTTTTTATAAATATTACCGAATTATAACAATTTATTACTTACATTTAAATGAAGTACTTTAAGAAATACGCATTTCACTAGCAAGATATATTTTTTTTTAAACACCCACGTCTATCAATGTTTTTTTTATCAAAAGTTTACCGACGTACTATATAAAAGTGCTAATAAACGTTTCAATGTGCGATCAGTATATCAATATTTTATTCTACTATTTAATAAACGCATTTGTTAAGAATGTTTTGCGCGATTTTATCGATTTGTTTTTTTTTTAAATTTCTATCTCGATGACGGGAATAAGCTCATTGGGTATGCATGGCTTGTAGTTCAGTATTCTACTTTACAGTCCCCTTTTGCTTTTCTGATGCCCTGTGTAATCGCGCATATGAATAAAATGAATGTATTTTCTATGTGATTTCTCCAACGAATAGCGACACTTCAATGGCATTTTTCTGTTGCGTGAATTAACGTCTTGACCTCATTTCGATTTGCAACAAATTCGAGTCTTAAGTTATTCCCGCAGTCGTAACTTTTTAATTACAAAGTTTCTATTGTTTGATTTTCAGAATATTTAATTTAATTTAATTAGAGAGCCTATAAAAATGTATCTAATTTATTTAATATTGTAGCATATTTCATTTCAAGAGATATCTTGAATTGATAGGTATCTATGAACACAGCTTTGAATTAAATTTGCAGGGATTTTTAAAGAGAGTAACACACACACACACACACACATATCTTTCGTGAATACAGAAAAGACAGGAGGGTATTATTCTTCGTTACGTTCGTTTTCAGTTTCAAACCCTCGTTCAAACAGCATTACTTTTAATTAAGCGTTTGAATGCTTGTCGATATTTACATTTGTGACGCGACGAATTCATGTCTTTTGATCCACTTCGCAGTGAATTACGGAAATCCTCTGCGGGTATATAACGTGGGCGTTCTTATGGCATCCCATCTCGACAGCCCTTTTGATCTTGAGCGATGTGGTCCAGCAGTCGATCTGGCATTGGAGGAAGTGAATGAGTTCCTGAAAGTTCACAACGTACAGCTGCGCAAAGTCCAAGCAAGGTATACGATAACTTTATTTATATTGTGATCGGAAAACCGAAGGAGGAAGATCATCCATCATTTATAACGCTATCCAGTAAGAAATAACAATAAAGACAATTATCAAATTCTCTTATCGAATTAATTTAACAATCGCAACGTTTAATTTCCTCAATGCATGATAACAAAAAACATATACCGGATGAAAAATGTATAAAGGATGTATTTCGCCGTAATTCTCTCTTATGAAACGCCTCTTTAATGATTAAAGATAACGGTTTCGTATTCCTGTCACTTTGATTTAATAATGTGATTTTGTATAATATTTTCTACTGTTTTAACATCAGGGGTAAAAATACGGTCAAAGGACAATCGGGAAACAATACGTTATAAAAATATTCCAGATCAAGTCTATATATAAATAGTCACATATATTGTAATATGTGAACATAAATAAAAGAAAGACATTTTATTATATCAGACAAAATGAAATATAAAATGTCATTATTTTTTGTATTGTGATACACAATCTTATATCTCGTTTCAGTCGTTGCGTTACATTTCATGCGTTATAATTCGTTTTGTTGCTCACGTGCACCCTTTTTGCGTCATTACATTGATACAATTGAACAGGCACTTACATGGAAAGATGCGCTCATTATGTTAACTGTATGTACAACTGCTCAACCCTTTCGAGGTCAACGGAAAAGAAGAACGACGAATTATCTACGAATGAAAATTATTTTTTACGTGCGATGTTCGCTATATTCAAATATATTGACGTACATACGGAGTATGTACTGCCGCGCCCGTCTACATTATGCAGTGTAATATCAT
Organism: Cyphomyrmex costatus; assembly: GCF_001594065.2. Classification (NCBI taxonomy): domain Eukaryota; kingdom Metazoa; phylum Arthropoda; class Insecta; order Hymenoptera; family Formicidae; genus Cyphomyrmex; species Cyphomyrmex costatus. Next base: position 85,631 of record NW_017280159.1, read on the forward strand.
CTGCTACGCTGGGATTACACATGGTTGTAATCATTACTTCAGGAATGGCATCGAAATGCCGCGCTTTATAATAGCTTTTAATTAACTGCAATGTAAAGTGGTCAGTATTTAATGAATTAATCTCCAACAAAAATTTCAATAATTTAATGATAATATTTATATTTTTTAAACTACACGTTGTTCATTGAGAGAAAAAGTTTTAATATTTGTAATTCTAATTACACAAAAAAATTGTTTTCTCATTGTTCTATAATCATTTAGTAATGTGACACCGAATGTATTATATTTTTATAACGGCATTTAATTAAGTGTGATGTATGTAAATGTAAAACAATCATTATTTGAACAATCTAATTATTGAATTAATTCGTAAAAATTCCAACAATTCATTGACAATTATATATTGTCTATTGAATGTGGATTACACGTGTGTAATTCGCCATGTTCTCCCAATAGATAATATTATAATCACCATTTCGCTTGACATCTCGTCTTTATACAGACGTTTAATTAATTGTAACGAGGGCCAAAAAAAGAATTATTTTTTTAAGATGCCTTTTTTCTGTCTTTTAGAGGACAGAAAAGCTATTATAATGATTTTGAAATAATTAATAATATCTTAAGAGACTAATGAAATAATGAGTTGTAACAAATTTCACTAAAAAGAACTGTAAGATTTTAAAAGCAATTTTCTGTTCTTTAAAGGTTAATAGTTAATTTCCTACGACAATTCAGTTATAATCATATATCAACACAAGTTGCTCGTGAATTAAAAACACTCACACACATTATCATAATGTTATAATTATAATACCATTTCAGTAATGACACCGAAATGGCGCTTTTTTTACAACGGCATTTAATTAACTGCAACGTAAAATAGTTATTCTTTTAATAAATTAATTCCCGACGAAAATTCTAACAATTCATTGACAATAATTATCATTTGTTGTACGAAAATTTCCAAATATAGTACAGCAGTGCTTGTAAAACGCTAAAAAAGTACTTACATATATTTTTAGTGCTTTTTTAACGCTTTTTAAGCGTTATGTGCCTACTACTTAAGGCTACACAAAAAAGTAAGGTGTAGGTATCAGTAAAACGTAAGAAGTAGCAAATTGAAAATGTTGATTCGCCTACTACTTACATATATTATTGCTTAAATTTTGTGTGTGCCATAATCTTTGTACGTTGTAAATATTATTTTAGAAAAGAATTAACTCCCGAGAAAAATTCCAACATTTATTTTGATTAACGATTACATTTCGTACGCGAACGATGCTAGCAAATCGCAGAATTCTCCGCATTGTCATTGTAAACATTTACGGAAGATGCAGCCGGAACGCGACATTTCTGCGCGCCGCGCCGCATTCCCGACATTTTCAATTAACGCAGATCGATAGGAATTCAATCATTGGCCATTCATCAGGTACAATTATAATGTGCCATTATATCTCGAGCTGTTGCTCACGCAACGCGGCCCTATCCTGACGTGTCGAATGCGTCGTGATTATATCGTTGCCATTCGTCGCTAATTGCGCGTACGCGCATATACAGAATATATTCGCACCGAAATGCGTATTTTGCTTTTCGCTCCTCAAGGACGCGGTTATCGTATGTACGTCATGTGCAATTGCACAGGAGAGAGGGAGAACGTATCTCAGCGAATCCCTGTCGCATCCACCCCCGGTTATCCAATCGTACTATGTTTGCGCTTTAATACATGATATGTACGATCCATCATATACGTCCGCTTTGTGCGTCTTCGCAGATTGATATTAACCACGCATATATAGTTGATATATTTCCATATCAATGCAGGATTGTACATTTCTGCATTAACGGAAATTGGATCATTGTTAAAAGATAAGCATACGATTCTTATTTAATTATTAGCTAAAGAAATGAACATTCTCATGTTTCAGAATTTATTGACTACTTTTGCATGTTATAAATATATTTAAAATTAAAGTTACATTTGATTTTTAAAAAATGAAATAGGATATCTGAGGATAATACACTTTTACTTTGTGAGAATAAAATTTCATAGAAAAAAAATTGATTTTAATTTTATCGATAAAAAACTAAATATTCTATCAAAAATTTACTTCATGAGATTAAATGTATATCACAAAATCGTTGAAATATATACAATATATCTATCAAATTTGAAATAACCGAATGAAAAAAATTGTTAATTTCATCGTTTTGAGAAGAACATGTCAACTCATTATTTTATTTCCTATAATTATAATTCATAATACAACTGTAGGAAAAAATATAAAATACGTATATATCAAATAACAAAGAATCCTCTTTTCAATTGAAATGAATCTTGCAAAAAAGTACAGATTTAAATTCTATAAACTACGTTCCAATTTGGTTTGTCAAACTTGAAACACAATGATAAATTAAAACTAGAAATAACATCACACAAATTACATTGATTAATTTAATAACAATGCTAATAAGTAGCTTAAAACACTACAAAAAATGTATCGCAAAAGATATACTTGCAAATTTGCATGAATATTATCAAGCACCAAAATCCGCTTTAATCGAAAAAAAAGATTCCTTTTCCTATATTATTATCGATCTATGTTTTCTTTATAAATTTAAATTTACTTATAAATTTTACTTATACATATAATTACACTTATACGTGTACTTATATAAGTACACGCGGCGTATATGTAATTTTTTAAAAAATATAACATAAAATCCTATTTTTCAAACTTTCATAATGATTTAATTCCTTAACCTGCAACTAAAATTTTTTGCTAATATAAGTAGCTATAAATTAATTAAAAGTAAGAGAAGAGTTTATGGTTAAATCGTCAAATAATAAACAACAACTTTATAATACTAGTAAAAAAACTTATTGGAAAAGTGCTAGATCTTTTGTATATACTATAATATATTTGACAATGTTGAAATCTGATAATTACTATGCTGATTTTAATCAATGAAACTTGAGATGCGATCAACAAGAAATGTTGAAATTCCTCAGTTATCCGACCTGCAGCGGAGCGAGAGCACCCGGTTTAGCAGCAGACATGCATTTCCGGGACAACGTGATCGCATTTGTTGGACCGGCCTGCGCTTTCGCCCTGGAACCTGTGGCACGTCTCGCCGCCTACTGGAATAGTCCAATCATCACCGGCATGGGTGATCAAGTAAATCGCACTTACTTTCGCACTGCCGATACACGTGTCAACATCTGATTACTAGCCCCAACATACACTTTTCGTCCAGTCAATTAACTTAAATCTTGCATTTGCATAACTTAGCATTAATTAATCTCGCAACGGTGATCCCTGAAGATTATTCGACTAGAGAAACGCTATCGTTTCCAACAATTACAATATTGCGTAAAATTGTGTTAAATTTGATTAATCTCCCATTTTGTTTCCTCCATTTTCCAACATTTTTGATGTTGTATCGTATGCTCCGGTATTAACAAAAGAGAACACAACTAACTGACTCCCTCCGATTTTGATGAGCTTTTAGTATGTTTTATTCTATAATCATATAAAGAGATATGCATATTTTTTTTATATCGGTTGAATTGAAGGATTGAAAATCTCTTGAAAAAATCTGTTTTTTTTTCTTTCAGAGTGAATATCATCAAAACTTTATAAGATATAGAAAAAATTTCCCGAATGAAAATTGAAAAAAAAAAAGCTTTAAAAATACTTTTAAAACTGTAATATAAAAATGTTTAATTATTTATTTATAAAAATGTATTATAGAGTTCTAAAGAGTACACACACTGTTCTACTAAAGTTCTTAAAGCCATTCAATTTTCATTATGGGACTTTTTTTCTATCTCTTATAGTTTCAACGATATTTGCTTCGTAAGAAAAAAACCGATTTTTTAAAGAGAACTTTCACCCCTTTAACGACTCAGCCGATATAAAAAATTGTATATCTAATTTTTGTCTATAGATCAACATACTATATAAAAGCTCATTAAAATCGGAAGGGGACAGTTGGGTGTATTCTCTTGTAAGTCATATCGTGTCAACGTTAATATTCATTTATGTGAAACGTGATTATCGCTTTCTTGCGAACCAAGCCTCCCTCGGAGGGTGAACTGTCAGTCACATCCGGTATCCTTGGAAGGATCCATAAATGGAAGAACGAAACGTCGGTAAGAAGCTGCGAAAGAGTCTCTAAGAATTTTTCTTTTTTATTGTTGTTCCTCCAATTGTTGCATTGAGTTTTGTTTTATGGAGAAAAATTTTTGGTTAAAAATGAACGAACCAGAAGATTCTGATCGATCAGAATTTTGATTATTTCAACTAGAATTATAAATGACTCAAGCGCAGAAAATTCTAATTTATCCATTTTCAATCAGAATTCCAATTAATAAACTTTCTTTCTAGTGTAAGCATTATTCATGATAGTTAATGTTGCGCAGTTCTGATATCTTATATTTTAAACATAATATCATTAATATCTTAATTAGCTACGCGCTAATTATAATACGACGCAGAACGGTGTAAGAAAGATAAATTCTCTCGCGTACTGTGTGTGTTACTTTAGCCCTCGTAAAATTCATTAAGCTCGGAATTATGATAACAATGTCCAAAGTTTCTTTAATTTTTTGTAATAATTGTCACCATATTCTGTCTAATTATTTATACATACATGTAATATATTATCATAAATTATATTGATATGATTTTTTTTATATGTTGTTTTAACTATATATGTAGAAATAAAATCACACAATAGAGTCTAAATATTTTCTTGTCGTCACAGGATGGATTTTTTTATCTTAATATATTTTTTATCTTTTCGAAGGGAATTTTCAAAGACAAAAGCAAGTATCCCACTTTAACGAGGATGTCGTACTGCCAGTGTCGATTGCGGCTAGTTTTCGCCAGCGTTTTCAAGGAGTTCGGTTGGTCCCACGTCGCGCTTATACTGGACAGGTCGGACTTGTTCTCGCTGACGGTAGGAAAGAATCTGGAGTATGGTCTGCGTAAAGACGGACTCCTAAAATTTGTGAGGGAGTTAGACGGAAACTCCGAGGACGAATCGTACCACCTTTACCTGCGCGACGCGAGTATGTACGCTAGAAGTGAGTGCTTTTGTCTTATGCTTACAGGGTGTCCCCTGAAAGACTTAAATTAGCTCTGAATTTGTTTTTGAATTATTAGATAAATCTCTTATATGTAGGGATATATCAAATGTACAATTTCTATATATAAAAAGTGACTAAAATTGGAAAACTTTTCGTAAAAAATGAATGTTATATATATAAAGCAATATATGTCCAATAAAGCGATATTTGTATTTAACAATATAATTTTATAATTCAAAATTTAAATAAACATTTTTTTATTTTATCTTAATTATTGTTTAAAAACATGTTTACTTTTCATTGAAAATAACTTTTGTCCAGATTCTAAATAATTACCAAACATTTGTATTACTTTTAAATACCTAACGATATGTAGAAGAATTAATTATTTTTTCATATTTTTTTGTTTGGTTAGGAAATACGTGTAAAACATATCTTTAATCGAATTCTGAAACGTCAACATAAAAATATTTCCATGCGGTGACAAAAAATCGCAATGCTAAGACGCTGTGTGTTTTTAATGGTAATTCAAAAAATAATAATTTTGAACAGTTGTGATACTCAGCGTGCGCGGAATGCTCGTCAGAAGATTTATGCTGGCTGCCCACGAATTAGGCATGACAAGAGGGGATTGGGCTTTCTTCGACGTCGAGATATTTCACGTAAGGCATTATAAAACATGTGAGAAAAGAATACCCGTCATAAATCAACGTGACAAGCAAAATTATTACGGATAACACTTTCTCGTCAATGTTAAATCGACTAAATAAATTTTAAGGGTTCGTACTGGGGCGATCACGACTGGGAGGTCGGAGACGACGACGATGCCAATGCCAGGAAGGCTTACGAGGCTTTGCTGAGAGTGTCTCTCCTTCAACCCACTAGCCCACGATTTCAAGATTTCGCTGACAGCGTCAAATATCGTGCGCAAATCAATTACAATTATTCATTTTCAGAGGGCGAAGAAGTAAGTTCATTAAAATAATAATTCTATATAATATAGAATCCTAAAAGGGCATAATGCGATTCTTTTAAAGCAAATAAGCATTTAGTACAATATTATTAATCAAGAGAATCAATCCAAGCGAGTGAATTTCTTGCTTTTTCCGCAGGTGAATTTCTTCGTTGGAGCATTTTACGACGGTGTTTACTTGTTAGGGATTGCGCTGAACGAAACTCTAGGCGAAGGCGGCGATATCAGGGACGGTATATCTATAACAAGGAGAATGTGGGATCGAGACTTCATGGGTATTACAGGTCATGTCAGGATAGATGACAATGGGGATCGTGACGCGGACTACAGCATTCTTGATCTAGATCCCATTACCGGAAGGTCACTTAAAATTCATGCCATTAATTGTGTTCCACACGATTTTATTACTTATACCTTATCAAGAGGTGTCTCGTAAATTGCAAATCCGTATAATTTTTTTCTAAATTAAATGTCGCAGATTATCGTGTTATTAAGGAAAAAAAATTTGTTCAACATTATAGAAAAAAATTCTATAAAGACGCAATATGAGAACCAATTGAGTCGGTCTAAAGTTATCATATTGATGTTATATTTTTATAAAAATAATACCATATAAAAAATTGACAAATTGTCAAAATTGTCAATTGTCAATGCGTTGGCATATTACAGGTTCGAAGTAGTGGCTCATTATTTAGGATTAAATCGAGAATACAGCCCTATGACTGGCAAGAAGATCCACTGGCCGGGAGGAAGAGAAGGACCTCCGCTAAATATTCCAGAGTGCGGTTTCCTAGGAAACGATCCGGACTGCACGTCAAGAAGAGAAGCTTATACGTTTGTAGCTTACACGGGCATAGCGCTCGCTGTGTTTCTACTCGCTGCGATTACAGCCGCGTGTCTATTATACAGGTATATGCTTCATGTAATTCATCTTTATATTCACACGCGCGATCCAAATTTAAATAATAATATGAATATAAAAAAATGAAACCAAAACATGTCGCTGCTAAAAAGCCCTGATGACGATATGAATGTAGAATTTTTGAATGTTAAATATTTGTGAAGAATATATAAAATCGTATTAATTAATGTAAGAAAATTTCTTTATATAGACATTTGCGATTATCTGCCGATCTCAATAACATGTCCTGGCGTGTAAGACCCGAAGAATTGCTTCTAGAAGTTGGAAAGCAATTCTCATCGAAGATAAATTTACACCAAGCGATATCCGACGCAAACGTGAGCGCTAAATTATGATTGAGCATAACGTGCACAGAACAATAAGAGATTACTTAACTTTATTTATTATAAAATATTATAAATAAAAAGTATATATGATTTATAAATCGTAACTTAACTGATTTTTTTACTTAATCACATATAGAATTACGGATTAGAACAGAGGATACGTCGCGGTTCGCAGATTAGTTGTGAATCGTTGCCGCCTACGACAGTTTTTACCACTATTGGGATATACAAGGGCGAGAGAGTAGCTATCAAGAAGATCACGAAGAAGAAAGTAGTCGACGTGACAAAGAAATTGCTCTGGGAAATCAAACAGGTCAGGGACGTCACGTCGGAAAACACCGTGAGGTACTTTGTCTTTTAACAGTAGACACAATTTTTCTCCGTATTTTCTTTCTTGTAGATAATAAAAGGATGACCATTCACAAGATTTCTTCGATAGCATTCAATAAACGTGACATCGCTGCCACAGCTTTAAACTGCCAATTTAATAAATTGAATTGCTTGCTAGATTTATCGGGGCTTGTCTCTGTTCGCCATCACCGACTGTCTTAATTCTTACCGAATATTGTCCTCGAGGATCGTTGAAGGATGTTCTGGAAAACGAGGCGATTAAGTTGGACTGGAATTTTCGAATGTCTCTGATCCACGATATCGTCAAGGTAGATGCAGGTGCAGAAGTTGTGTTTCTCGTTAAGTTATAGTCAATGTATCCTAACATATTTAACTATTTGTATATAACTTAATATTATATTTTGATTAATATTACATGATCTATAATAGATCGTTGTAATTAAATGGTATATTATATGTATAAATAAGATGAAGTGAAAATGGTAAAGAGATTGCTTCCTCGTAGGGTATGTCTTATCTTCATACCAGCGAGGTTTCCGCCCACGGAAAATTACGATCGTGTAATTGCCTAATCGACGGTCGCTTCGTATTAAAAATTTCGGATTTCGGCCTCAAAACTCTCACCACACCTTCCGATTTGATTATGGACGAAAGTTATTACATCAGTAAGTTGCATCAAAAAATATAAACGATTTAAACTCTTTAAAAACTTTTAGAATGGATTATCACTCTGAAATCTCACTCTTAAAGATTATAAAAATTGAGCCACTCTCTTTCAAAACTGGTTCAATTTTTCACTCTTTAGAGTGATCGTTGTTCCACTCCAAAGAATTTAGACAGCAGATATGATTGATGTGTTAAAAATCGACATCAATATGATTTTTATTTACAGAATTACTTTGGATCGCTCCGGAACTTTTGCCGTTAACGATAACACCCGGAAGCGCCGCGACGCAGAAAGGCGATGTTTACAGCTTCGCGATTATCCTGGAGGAGATAGTGGTCCGCGGTGGCCCATACGAGATAGCCAGGACCTTTATGACGGCGCAAGAGGTGCGATCCATTTCAGTCTTGTTTTACTAATTTTAGCACAACTTCTCTATGTCATTTTGATACCTTTGCTGTGAAGATCGTGAATAGAGTATCAGCGTCGGAGAATCCTCCCTTGAGACCGGAAGTTGCACCAAAGGACTGTCCGCCAGATATACTCTCACTGATGGAGAAGTGTTGGCACGAAGTTCCTGACGAACGACCTAGCTTCCACACCATTCGCGGCACAATACGAGGAATCATGAAGTACTTTTATTTCAAATCAGGAGAACGGTAGTGTCTCGGGCGAAAAACCGGGTGTAACTCCCGAGACCAGTCGCGTATTTTCAATTAACCGCAATGCGGCACACGAACGACTCATTCACATCACATCATGCTCTGATTTTTTAAATATATTTACATTATTATTATATATATACATATATTGTTATCCTCTCTTCATGACTGAGTTGCTCGCATACCATTAAATTGTGGAAAGTACAAATGTAAAAATATGTTAACAAATATATATGTATATACTATAAAAAATTACATTCATATTTCAGAGGATATTGCGAGAATTTAATGGACGATTTGTTACGGCGAATGGAGCAATATGCCAACAATTTGGAGGCGCTCGTCGAGGAGAAGACCGAGCAATTGAGCTTGGAGAAGCGTCGCAGCGAGGAATTGCTGTACCAAGTGCTCCCGAGGTACCGAAATCATTGCTTTGCCAATTTCCTTCGTTCTTTTTAATGGTGATTTTTTTTTTTTTAAGACAAGTCGCCGGTCAGTTGATGGCTGGGGAGATGGTGCAGCCGGAGCAATTCGAGTGCGTCACTATCTACTTCAGCGATATCGTCGGTTTCACAGTATTATGCGCGCAGAGCACACCTATGGAGGTCGTGGATTTCCTGAATGATTTGTACAGTACCTTCGACAGTATTATTGGATTCTACGATGTTTACAAGGTAGACATGTAATAAAATAAACTGAATAAAAACACATAAATGATTTATTTTAAAAGAAAGAAGCGCATTTGCGCCAGGGTTCATTCAACCTCCAAATTCTAACAAATTCTGAAATGACTTTGAGAAAAGAAATGATTTTGAAATTGATTCGCAGGTGGAGACAATAGGAGACGCGTATATGGTGGCGTCTGGTCTTCCAGAGAGAAACGGCGACGAACACGCGAGAGAGATTGGACTGATGGCTTTAGCGATATTGGACGCCGTCAGATCGTTCACCATAATGCACAAACAGAATACTCAATTGAGCGTACGGATCGGGGTGCATAGCGGTCCAGTTTGCGCTGGAGTGGTGGGTCAGAAGATGCCGCATTATTGCCTATTCGGCGACACCGTAAACACGGCATCTCGAATGGAATCCTCCGGTCTTCGTAAGATAAATCCTGTTATTAGACAATAACAAAAAAAACTCAAAAATTTTAAGCTTTAAAAATTGAAAGACTTTCCCATCAAGTCTTTAATCCCACTTAAGAGAATTAAAAATAAGCTTAATTATATAATTTGTCTCACAGCTTTGAGAATACACGTCTCCAAAGCGACGAAGACTATCTTGGACAAGTTCGGGACATTCGATCTTGAGCTCAGAGGAGAGGTGGAGTTGAAGGGCAAGGGTAGGGTGACATCTTATTGGTTGATCGGTTGTTCGGAACCTGATTCCAGATTGACCGTGCCGAAATATCGTAGACTCAGTAGCAGCCAACCCGAGAACAATCTCAATCCATTAATCTTTCCACCAAACAATACAAACGGCTCAAAAACAAGCAACAACACCTTCATTAACTTGGCGGAATTATCATAATTAATATTTAGCTTTTTAGGGTAGAAAGATAAAAAGGCTGCAATTATAGAGGAAAAGTTTCTTATGTGCCACAAACGTCACTTAAGATATAAAACATGTGCGCAAAATTAGAAACTCACAAAAGTAAGAAAAAAAAATTATCAGAGACATCTACTTTTTGTTCCATATCGTTCTTCGATGTGTAAAAACGCCTTAACGCTACATCAATGTAAATTGGATATAATAAAGTAGTTTTAGTCTTATTATACAATTACAGTTTTTATTTGAAATTTTACATCAATAGCATTTTATTTATTTAAATAAAAGAAAAACGATAGGCTCTTCATGGACAGAGGTGTGTATATTAAATTAATTATCTAAGATACTGATCATTTAGCTTTTAACCTTGGGGTAAAGCACATTGCACAATTGGTACAATACGTACAATAATACAATAATTTATCATCTAAGAATAATCTACATAACTACTCTCTAACCTTTAGTTTGTTCTTTTTCTTTTTAATGTAAAAGTTGGATGTAAAAGGGAAATATAAAGCAATTCAATCTAATTTCTCAAATACTTATGTATATTACCATGGTTTTTATGAAGGTATGTCACATTGTATTAATTTTATATATATTTATCTTCGTCAACATATTCAACATGTATTTTTAAACATTACAGTGATATTAGCATTTTCTCTTTTCGTTATCGTTATCATTATCATGATCAATATCTCTTTCTCTCTCTCTCTCTCTCTCTCTCTCTCTCTCTCTCTCTCTCTCTCTCTCTCTCTCTCTCTCTCTCTCTCGCTACTGTAAACGATTATAAATCTCTGTGATCTCTATAATTGTTATTTGTCATTACGTCTAGAAGATCTTGTCGATCGATTCCATTTGTGACAAAATCTTGACAATAGATACATCGTTGTAAGCTACTTAGACGCCAGGAACATTATTAGTCTGCAAACGAAAAAGTACACGCTGTACATATGAGTTACACTCTATTGTGTATTATATTGTAATAAAGTAATTCTGCAGTAGCTCTTCTCTAAGATCGATCTTTTACCTAAAACTGATGGCTTTAGCTGCGAGAAGTCTATTGCATTCCGCCGTATCCGGTAACGGTAATGTAAAATATGGACTCTCGTTTTCTTGCTCGGTGAATTCAAATCTGTGAATTCTCGGATGGACTTTCATATCGCCGAACGGGCCTTTCAAGATCAAGTAATAAACTGGTAGCGGATAAGTAGTTTTTGTCTTTAGTATCAGCTATGTGAAACATATTTTCATACTTAGATCGCAATGTCTACATCGCGTTATCGGATTTATATTTCAATAATCTCTTTTACTTTTAACTCACATACACGTGTACGTATGATATATGAATAACGATACTTAAAGTTTTCTATGAAACTATAAAGACATGCGGTTTATCGTACTTGATAAGTTATGTCCCGCTCTGAACTTTGAGTAGGATCGCGTTGATTACTGTTGATTCTGGCCTTTACTACCCACTGATTGTTGAAAGCGCCAAATCGAGAAGTTTCGTAAAACAGTTTATGAATAAATTCATCAGTGCGATACGGCTTCATCTGTAAATCTACAAATAATAAAATTGCACTGATAATTGATAAATCTTCGAGCATCTGTAGCTAAGAAAGGAAGAGAAGATAAAAAAGTAAATCAAGAGAGCTAAAATTAACATGTCGTGATACAAAAAAGTTATTTATGTAATTGTAGTTTCCATTGCTGCTAGGAAAAAAATATGACATATAACTAGATAGATTTTCTATCTAGTAATCTACATATTATTTTAATATGTTTTGCCTAGCATTATAATAATACTCAACAATTGATACAGACCGTTGAACGTGATTTTCTCGTAGGACAAAAGATCAAAGACATTGTCATAGAGCCTACGTTCTTCCAAGGTGCGGGCATCGATCTCACGCAAAGCCTCCATCACGTCCGCACCCGTACGATGAGGATGAACACAGTGACTCTCATGTTCCGGGATTTCGTGATTTGGACCTCGCCACGGACAACCGATTCTACTATATTTGCAACTAGATATCCTGTACAAGTAATTAGACATTGGATATGAGCATACACGTGCACAAATATGTTGTATAACAAGGAGAGCATAGTAGGTTGAAAAAAAACTTATGTTACTTAGGGACATGCATTTCAAATGCGAGGCATATTAAATTTGAGGAAACATAGGGAAGTTATGTGCACATAAATAAACTGCCTATGTATTTGCGCAGTTCACCTGTAATTATATTATTAAAAGATCAGTTGCATTAGATAGAAACGTCAATGAGACACCTTCGTAAGATTGTAAATTTTGCCTTACGAATTTACCTTTCCTCACACATAGCCTCTTCATGGTGTTCCAAGGAATTTCGTGGAAATTCCTTTGCGCAATATTGACATTCAGCAGGTAACTCAGACACGGCTTTTTCGACTGCCAAATTTCGTGACGCAGTGGTTTTGCTGATTTCAATTCTGCAATTGGGACATGTTGCCATCTCGTCCCGCAGCCTGGCATCTGCGAGGACATGAGTGAAGCAACCAGCACACATCAAGTGTCCATTAGCACACTGTGAACATCATTGCAGCATGTATTATTAACGTTCTTGCGTATTATTGTTTTTTTTTTTTTGCTAAACTCTTTCTTTTTTTATTAAAAGATTAAACCTATGATATAATCTCTCATATATGTACGTTATATACTTATAAGCGAATTTAAGATGTATGTATAACCTTCTAATTTACAAATTTTTATCACTTTTTCATATGAAACATATAGCCAACATTATTAATTCAATATACATGTTATAACAAGCTATTTTTTTCTACTCAACACTTTGTTTTGTTACACATAGTGTTCATGCTCTGTTTCGTAATCTTAATTGCATATACTACAGAACCCCCAGAATCATCATTAAACCCAAATAGAACCAAAAAATTAATGCCATGTATATTACCATCACTTTGAAGTTTAAACCTGAAACACAAAATCGTACGGATACTCATTAATCACAACTATCAACATGTACTTATCAAGATTGTCTGTTTAAGTTATCACGAGTACTTTCTAAAGAATTACTTTTAACGATACCAATATATCAATGACAGAAGGGAAGAAACGAGGATGATGACACGTGGGACAAGTGAAAAGGGGTGTTTAATGCGAAATAACTAACTAATAACCTTTAAGAATATTTATTTTTGTTTTGCACTATACAGTTTGTACAGATCTTTTTCTTGCTTCTCTGTTTTCGCTTTCTCTCCCTCACTCTCATTCTCTCGCTGTTGACTATAACTGATGGGCATCGGTTTCGCATTAATCTAACAATTGCCTTTATATTCTCATTTGTGCTCTCTGATTATCTTCCCTGCTTCTCGATAGTCTCTTATATTAAACATAGCGTTTCGTAAGATTCAAATATTATTATATATTATATACTAAACAACTACGGAGATCTAAAATCTTAAGTACTTCACTATTTTATCTAACCGTTTTAATAGAGATACGGGGTTTCCAATCTCCGTTATTCCGTGAGTCACAGAAACAAACATCGTTTTTTTGTTTTTTTTATAAATATGATAGATTCTATGTAAAAACAAAAGGGGGCAGAGTGTGTGTGTGGAGTGTTTGTAGAAATTTACAACTGAAAGAATACAATGAATATAAGTCTTTAGTGTTATAAATGAAAACGTCTACGTGCGCTTGCACAAGGGACTTTACACTATGAGTTTACACACATGTCCGTTTAACATTAAGAATATGAGAATAGGTGATACAACCTCTCGTACTACGTTACAATGGTTATTATAAATCCCTTTAAACGCCATATATTTCGCGTCAGTATTCTAAAGAAAGGTGTATCGAGATGAAAAATTAACGGAACGGGTTCTAGGGAATAGCTACAAACAGTTCACCGTGTATCCCTCTTGCGATCAACGTTCTAAACGAGTAGCTGCATGCATACACACAATAAATCGAGAATGCTGCTTTACATTCTCTTTAAAGTAGCCCCTAGACAACCCAATGTTATTGTACATGATACTGTACAATATTATTGATTATCTGATGGCTATATTGAGCCTCCAGACTGTTTAAAGGGAATATCAATAATATTGTACAAAATAACTGTACAACAATATTGAGCGTCTAGAGGTTGTTTAAGGTACCTGTTTAGGGATTCCAAGAGGTATTACCTATATCTCTCTCTCCAGTAGTTGAAATTAATTATGAATACCGCGTTATACGCAGGTACAGTTATAATGAGGGGACCGATATAATTAATTGTGAAAATATAAGTAAATGCGCACATAAAAAATTCTGCGTGTAATTTCATATAGCAGGAAAAAATGTTATTTCTTAAATAAGTGAAATATTTGACCTCTCAAAGATATGCGCATACGTGTCTTAACTTTAATACTTCAAATCGATCTGTGGATATTGCAAAAGAGAAAATTTCTTTCGTACATCACACATGTTTGTCATACAGCGATTTTCACTGATAGATATATCAGCATTTTTGGCTGCATTTTTTGAGCAGATTCAACAGTTGAGTGAGCGCTCTTGCTGTTGTTGATATATTCTTCTAGATCAGACTTTTAGATCTATAGAAGAATACATCAATAGTAGTGAACGCTTACTCAACTGTCGAGTCTGCCAAACGCATTTTTTGTTTAATATAAAGAAAAAAAATATAAAGTCACCTACCTGCGGAAAACTTAACATGTCTTGTCTTGTCTCAATAGACAAACTCATTATTCAACCTGTGTATAAAGCTTAGTTTATGAAAAACAGGGGGCTGTATAAATTACTACTATATTTTTGGGTTTTCGGCGTATATTTTAGTATTGTTGATAGAAACAAAAAACACATCAGGGAAGTGATCCAGCTTGGTACCAAGATCCATGTTACAATTCACATTTGGACAATAAAAAAATATAAAAAAATGCAACTATTCGACAGAAACAATTCATTAGTTTCATACCTAGACTGCAAGCCACTGCGACTTGTCACAGTAAAAAAAAAAAAAAAAATAAGGAAAAACAAAAGATGGAAACGGAGAGAGAGAGAGAGAGAAAAAGAATTTTTAGTAGAGGAATAAAGTTAAAGGAGGAGAAGAATAAGGCACAGTCTGCTATGAACAGTAAGATAACAATAATAACGCGATGGGAGATTCCGCTTTTGTATATATACAAACTTTTCTCAGAATTAAAAACGTACAATGCGAGGTATCTGCAGCTCTTAATCGACTCGGTCACACTTGTTTCGACGACGAAGGAATGCAAATGGGATGCAAACTCGGGCGATGTAAGACAGAGCCTTCTCAGGTGGACGGCTACACTTGTGCCTGGTGAGTACCTACCAGGACGTATCCACGACAAACGATCTGGATTCATCCTCCGCGGAGCAAAGGATCGGATCGCGCGACCATCTCGTCTATATGTAACGTGTCGCTCTAAAAATCGACCTCAAACGGGTCGATGGACTGCCACACGAGTAGGACGATGCGGAACGTGAGGGGAAAGAGGTGGTCTCGCACGTTACGATTGTCCGGCGCGTCTCTACTCGCGAATATACCAGAGACGTGTGAGATAAATTTGAGAATGGCTCTTTTTTCTATTTATCTCCCCGATTACGACACGAGCTGCTCGTTACATGCCAAACCTCCTGCCACATGCGGAGGAGGTGGAAAAGGAGAAGGGAGGACCGACCTACCTGATAGACGGCCGCGCGAGGCAAATCGAGGCATACTGCGCAGCAGAGGATGCCGCCCAGACGGTGCTCCAACTTCTGCTCCGTTTTCGCGGCGTCCTCGGCGCGTACTGTTCTGCGTCGTTTCTTATCAGGCTCGTGGTAGTCCTCGGGCTTGTCGTGTTCCTCGCGCAGCGGGGCCGCGACGACGGCGGCCGCCGCTGTCGCGGCTACCTGCTCCGCGACGCCGCTCGACGATGCGGGCTCGTTGCTCGGGTCCGCCATGTTGCTTGTTTTGGAGTTTTCCCCTGAGCGAACGCGAGAAATGCGCAGATGTAAAGAGAAGCCGTTCCTCCACCTCTCTCTCCCTCTCCTCCCCCTCTCTCACTCTCTCTCTCTCTCTCTCTCTCCTCGCTGTCACTCGTCCTGACCTGACGTAATGCAACGCGCGCACTGTCCCTTTTGCGATTCTCCGCTTCTTTTTATCTTTCCTACTGGCTGTTTTTTTCTCACCCTTTCGGGTTTCGGGACGCACTGACGGCGCCCGGAACTTCTATAGCCGAATGCCACGACGAAAGCTAACAGTTTTTATTAAGATAATCATGACAAGTGCGAGTAACCTCGTAACAATATAAACATCACTGTATATAAATATACACATATGTATATGTATACAGTATATAAAGTAATTTTACTTAATAAGTCGTGCAGGTTTCAAGATGTCGTAAATCTCGATCTCCCTTCCAGTCGTACCTTCATATGGATACGGATATTTTATCCGATCGCATAATTTACAGGAGGAAAGATATACTTCAGAACGAGGTTATGTCGCTCCGAGATTCTTCGTGAATTCCGCGATCGAAGACCTGAAGCTCGGCGAATATCGATCGACAAGAACAATCGATTCTTAAGTGAGGGCAGGGGCGATTGATCGATCGAGCATTAAAACATCGGCGTTGGCACGGGAATGTCGGGAATCCGCGGCTGAGGATCGATTACAAGAGCAACTGCGAGCAACGGCAAGCAAAGCGACTAGAGGATGGAGCGAGAATCGGATCCGCGGAAACCCGAAGCGGAGCGTACGTCGCATATTGGTTGGTGGGGGTCAGTGATCGCTACGTCGCTTTGTTTATGTGTGTACTATGGGATTTAAAGCCGGCATCAGCTGGGATGTAAAGCTTGGTAAAGCTGCATCGGAGCTCTCGGAGGGCCAGCAGCGCAGAGATCATGGCCTCGAGAATGGAAAACTCGATCAAGTCGAAAGAAACGTAAAATAAATAAATATATATATATATAACATTTGTGTATGTATTTTAGGTTGTTCAGAAAATTCGTTTTAATTTTCTAGCTAAAAATTGTATACAGAGTATGTTATTATTTGTAAAAAAAATGAACGAAATTTAAGTTTTAAGAAAGTTTTAAGAAAGTTATAAAAATTAAAATCTCTACTTTCGAAAAATTACTATATATTTTTTGAGTTTCTGTGGATATTTGGAAATGTTTACATATAAAAAATTACGAGCTGAAAAAGATGAAAAATTTTCCTGTTACTTATTTGTGGCTCTTTTATGTGTCCTAAAAAAAATGTGCGAAAAATTTTGACTACCTATTGTGAAAGCTTGAACCTTTTCCTACAAAATCGTTTTTTAAAAATGTTCTTACGATTTTTTGTTCCTGAGTTATTCGCGAATTAAGTAAAGGAACATTTGAATTTTAATTACTCATAACTCGGTTTAAAAAATCATCGCGTACCGTAATTAAGAAATCTCAGATTCTTAAAGCTGAAATTTTGCTCTATTGAATGGTATAATCACTGATTTTTTAAATATACTGTTTTGAACTAGAGAGAGAGAAAGATTGAAACGAACTTTTCGAACAATCTAATATATACATATGATACAATAATGTATTATATATGGTATATAAAATTTATACATGTATATATAATAATATGTATATATATAATAATATATACTTATATATATGTATGTATTGTACGTATTATACAACAAGGGAGAGGATTTGGTAAAATAATTAATAAACTCTTATTTAAAATAAAAACTATTTAAAAATTCTGAAAATTTAATAAAAATAATAAAAATACTAAATAACTCATATTTTTTAAATTAAAATATATTTTAAATAAACGACTAAGCCCGGTATATACATACGTACATATACGCGCGTGCGCGTGTGTGTGAATATATAATATAATAAATGGATATATATATGAATATACATTCATATATTAATTTACTACTATAAAAAAAAAACATTTAGAGATATATTAATTCTTAGTTCTCTCGATAATTACTAAAGCAATTCTCAGTTCGCGCTTCAGAAAGCAAAGAGAATGTATTTTGAAAGCATGGGGAACGTGGACGAGATAAATGCAGGTTGCAGCAACCCTTTCCCCTCTTTATGTAAATAAAAGCGATCACCGAACAGGAAACTGAGATAAACTAAGGAGAGGAGTTAGAGCGACGAAAGACATATGTACGTAAAATGCATACCGTATATCAAGACGGAATAATTCGATCGAATAACTAGTTAGAATTATATGTATAAATAACGAATAAAGTCTCAATCGTGTGATAAAATCATGGATCGATCGATCGCTCGGGGCTATCGGAAGCGCGCGATCGGCGGGGTCAGTGATCGAGCGAACGCTTTGTTTACGTTTAAACGCGCCGTATTTTCCGCAACAATAATCTTTACCCTTTCCCGGATTTTGTCTCGTTCTTCACTTCGGCCCGCATAAAGACACGCAATACTAATTTCACACAAATCGCAATGATAACGATATGTACCAACTAATTGATGACTCATTTCGGAAAGTCGCGATTTTTGTCAGTATCAAGATATTTTCAAGATGCGATAAGAGCGCTGGCTTTCAAACGAAGTGAAAAGAACAATCACTTGTGGATGCTGAAAAAATTCTACCGATGAATGTAGCTCCGACATTTTATCCTTTATCCAATGACATGACCTTCAAGCTCGACTTCCCGAACAATGGTAATGCGTAGTATACGATCGGAACAAAGCGACTGCTAGACGTCCGCGTGAGATATAAGAGTAAAAGTCGATTTACCGCTAGAAACGACCAGCAGGAAAATCAGAGAAATGCATTAAAGAATTTTCTATTCAGAATTACGTTTAACAAAAATATATAAATTTGTCGTTGTATAACATTACGAAGCGACATTATGAGCGATCCTTACGCGAAATTAAATCGACAGAGAAATCCGAGGCTCGCGTTCAGCACCGAAAAAAATGACACAATAAAATGTGATAAAATGGGTATTCAGCATCAGCTGGATGTAATCTCGTACTTACTCGTAAGCACTCTCGTATCCGGGCGCCAAATTTTCACCAAATTACGCGGCCAGTCAAAACGGCGATATCAGCAATTACGCGATCAGAAGAATCTAGTCGCGACCGAAGATGCTTGGAGACTATGGGGACGCGCCGCATCTGCTGCACCAGATGCACCGTACAGAATTACGAGACCCAGCCAATCGCGCGAGGCTCAGCGGCATGCGAACGGGGCACGCCGAGATGTATGGTAAACTTTTGTGAGCTACGAGGGCGTCGGGAAGGCTGCGTTTCTTGGGGAAACGAATTAACAAAAAAAATTTGCTATCCTCAAATAAAAAGAACATTAATGTCGAGATTACGCATTTGATTCCTAAATCAACGGCGTTATTTAAGGAGATAGAAAGTTTTAAGGCAGGAGAGTATCTGGGATTTCGCGAATATCGAATATTCGCAAAATAAAAGACCTACACTAATTACATAGAAAATTAGGTCTTGGAAATTAATTAATTTTCATACATAATGTAAACTATAATATAGCGAACAAGAGATACCGGTATCATAGTTTGTCTTCTGATCATATCTTATTTCAAGATCGTCTCAAGTAATATTTTTAAGATGCTGATACAGTTTTGTAATTGACTTATGATATTTTAAGACTGTATTTAAGACAGTATTTTTTTTAATATAAGAACTGATTATGAGTACTAGTATAAACACAATCATGAATAGTTTTTAAGCTGGATGATGCTATCCAGCAAGAGACGCAGTTTATTTTATTTTTATTTAACATTCAAAAACAACAAAGATGTAATAATTTACTCATACTTCGTATTATCTGTGTTTTTTGCTGGAAAATGCGTTTAGTGTATTAAAGATGATCTGTGAGCATAAGTTACACCATTGATACACACTGTAATAAAAACTATTCATAGTCAACTATTCAACTATTCTGTTTGTTACATTATAAACTGTATTATATCTGAAAGCTAACTCATCACCGAGACTTAATTTTCTATATATGTATACATATAATTACAAAGTAGTCCTTTGCATAAAAATTTTGACCAGCTCTTTTTCTCGTTTAACATTTCAGAATTTCATTAAACAATAAATAATCGCTTATCAGATTCACATGCTCGATAATATATACTAAGGATAAAAAAGAATAATATTAACTTCGCCAAATACCTTCCTTTTTTTATTAATTCACTCGTATTATTGTAGCCGATTTATGTCACGTACTCGCACGTAATTATCTTCCTAAATTCACAAACGAATGCACATAGTCAGAACTATATTTTAAAAAATTGGTCTTCAGTAACTTCTCGCATGCTATTGTGATGAAACATTAGAACATATTCTAGATTTTTCTATATAACCGTATGAAGCGAAATAATTACATGCGAATACTGTTTAATTCTTTGTACATTTACTATCTGTAGTTACGTAAAGATTCGCTAAAAAACAATTTATTCGTGTACCGAGACGCAACAAGCTATCGGAAAGCTCACTTTGGTTTATCCCTTTTTGCAAACGTCATCATCCTCAATACAAAAATAATGCTTGTTCTTTGTTAAAAAAATTTGATCAAGCTACTACAATACTATCTGCAACAATGAAAATTATTTGACGCAGAAAGATTAACATCTTTAACCATCACATTTAACTGTATGTTCAAGTGTACGGTGCATGTATCGTTAAACTGAAAGTTAGAAACATATATTGCCAATGAATTGGTTTGTCAATCATGCAAACCAAACTTAATTAATTTTACAATTAGAATTGTGTTGTATGTGTGTGTGTGTGTAATTACTTTTCTATCATTTTATCACACTGTTATTCGTTAAGTAATATTGTGTTGTATTTACATGGATATCCTGAATCATGTATTTATATATAGTTTTTTCTACGATCTAAAGAATTCTATTCACGCTGAAAAAATCGAAGAAATGTACAATAGCGTATCATACTACAAAATGTAGAAGAGTAGAAAATTTTCGGTATACGCTACCATTACTTAAATATAAACATTTTCCTAAACGTTGTACAACCGAGAATTCGTTTTCCAGGCGGCTGTCGACTTTGTACTTTCCATAGTATTTCTGAACTATCTTTCTCGCTACATCGCATTTAGTGTTATTAGGAATTGACGTATCTAATCTAGGTCGAATACAGAACGTTCGCTTCGCTAACAATAATGGTAATACGCTTTGAATTATTGCTCAACGTAAGTAGCTTCATTCAGGCCACGGTACACTCACGATAGTCTCTTCTCAATGCAATTATACGTCAATCGAGGATCACGGTGGATTATTGCCACTGGATACTCATGTGATATTATAAATATCTTTCTATGTACATGCATAACGTGTGCTTAATTTGTTAATATTTACAAATACACAGTTTCTCAAATTGCGATTTTCATCCATGTGAAAGTCTCTTCTCAAACGCAAGTTTCTTCCAGATTCATTTATTGCTCGCTGAAACTGCGCTTTCGCCATATTTGCGATTTGTCATTCTTTCTCTGAGTAATATCTACATCTGCAAATGAGACAATATGGTTATGAATTTAAAGTAGAAACTTTACACGAGAGGTCTTATATGTGACTTTACCTATCGCACCACGATACGTTTCCGTTGTCACATCACCATTTAATGGTACCGGTAACTTGATCTTATTGATCTGTTGCTGATTCTGCATTTCAGACACAGTCGCGAATATTATGCTGGTAGAGTTCTTCAGTCCGTTATACGATTGTTCCAATTGCTTTAACTTGCCAATTAATTCCACGTCAGTTGTGCGTACCTCGTTCATCTGTATTAATTAGAAACACATTGACGATTAGTAAAATGCTGATCAGTAAATTCTCGTAATTGATGTGCACCTTTGTTGTTAATTGCTGAATCGATGCTAAAACGGAAGCTTGCTCAGACATTTTAACGCATTCCCCTTGCAAAGACATCATTGTTGTGTTAATGGCCGCCGTTGCTTCTTGAAGTGAAACTAATTTTTTCTGTAACGAGATAAAAAACAAGATGTAACAATTTGATATATTTCAAATATTTATTATAAAATCTACATATTACATGATACTTACGCGATCATTGCCTTGATCATCGGCGACCCATTGTAATTTGCTCGACAGGGTCTCATTAACATGCGTTAAATTATTTATTAAATGAGATATCGTGAGGTTTAGTTTATCAGTCTTAACTTGCGTTTCATCAGTGCTCAATATTTGAGGTTTTTGAGTAATATTCGACAATTCTAACATGGTGTGCTACAAAAACACGGCGATGAACAAGTTAATTTCATCTTTACTATTTTCATTTTCGTTTCAATATCAATCGTATTTACCTTAATACTGCTAATGTTTTGTTGCATAGTAGTCTGTGCATCTTGTACCCTCATGTTCGTCTCTTTCAGGGTATTCACTGTGGCCCCGAGATCTCTTATTTGACTACCAAATGTTGCAACGCTAGTTGACAATTCGTCCAAGCGTTTCGGCAAATTGGCCATCTCAGGCGCAGCTTGAAAATACTCCTGTACTTTTTGTAAATCCTGTTGAATGTGTGCCAACTGCAAAAGTATCGATCCAGAAAGGTGTGAGTCATCTCGGTCAGTAGCTGGTCGCAACCTAATTATTGATGTTACTTGTGCAGTTTTACCTGTACCGTAAAATTATTTATCTGCTGTTTAAGATCGGACAATCTGGAGAAAATTATTGTTTGATTGTTTTGGAGATCTCTCGATAACGAATGGCATTTCTGTAAAGCATCCGGAACACCCTCGCTGCCCGCTATCACTGTAACGTGAAAGAGATTAAGCACAAAGGTGCAAAAAAATATAGAATTGTGTGATATCATAACGACTCTTAAGTTCTGAAAGGTTCTAATTAAAAATATTTACAAAAATCGGTTTTTCATACATTGAAAAAATGTACTTAATGAATATATGAGGAACAGACTTCCAAAATATGTTTTGTTCAAAATTTCATCTTTTTTTAGTTATGAGATGGAACAGTTTAGTTATAGATGTTCAGTGTTGAAAGCTTCATATTATAAGTTATTTTGAGATATTTAAAAAGAATTTTTTCATCGTCTCTCAATTTATATACTAAAAAAATATAAACGTTTCGAAGTGCATTATGTCTTTTAACTAGACTAGAAACAAACAAAATGTATTTATTTAACATTTTTAGCAATTATTTACAGCAATTTTGTTTAGTCACATTCTACTGATTGACATATTGTTATTTTCTGTAAAGTGCATAGTTTTCTTGTGAGTGTGTAGTTTCTGTTTTTCATGTTTTCTAAAAATTATAAATTTTGAACAGAATGCATTTTGAAAGTATGCTCTTCATTTACTGGAAGTACTAAATATTTCCTAAATGTAAACATTTAATATTTTAACTATCATTTTTTTATTAAGTAAATATTTATTATAAATAAATGTTTAATTACTATTTATGAAAAAAAATATTAGAGCGAGGCTTTTTTATCTATTTCTCATGATACTATTTATGTATTTGAACAGTATATACTGAACATTTATAGGTCATCGTGCTTTCAAAAAGCAATTATGATTATATGAGGTAGTTATAAGCATGTTACTGTAAAAAAATAATACATACTTATTGTCGTAAATTTTATATTACTTGAAACGATGGAATAGCCTCACTCTACTCTAAGATTTAATATATTTTTTATCTCAATGTGTGTGTGCACATTAAATATTTAGATATAAAAACAATTATATTGTATATTAATTCAAGTTCGATACAAATATCTTCTTCTATAATTATTAACTTGATTAATTGCTTAATGCTGGACTTTGCAGATATTAGACCAATACCTTGGTCTAACTCGGTTCGTAGAGCGGTAAGCTGTTGACGAACATCGATGAATAGCCATATCAAACTGGCGGTCGCTAATACGGAGGCACATGCCAAAAAGGCGTTACAAGCTTTAAGGAATCCTGGACAAATACGTCCCCGTCTTCCTCTGCACTTGCGTCCGTTTCTGGTGGAGACATTCCAATATTCCGAACGATCGTCGCTGCTGTCCGTCAACAATTCCTACAAAAATGTAAGAAAAACAAATGTATTTCCAAAATTATATATATATATATATATATAATAATATAATCTTTATTTATATTACAGTCATTATTTCTTTTTATAACTCATATATCATTTCTTATCTTCCTTCTTCACACTGAATTTTGTTTTATATTTTTAAGCACATTAGCGGAATATATTTTTCAATCGATGAGTCTGTTAATGTTTTAACTCACACTTTTGTCTTATTTTTGGGGAATAGTGCAAACATTGACACAAATGGTTTCGAGAAAATAATTTGTTTTCGCGTCTTTGGTGTAAAATCTACGCTAATGTATCTTTCATTTATACATTACATACTTGAGGAGTTTTTTTTCTTTCTTCATCTATCATTTAATTTAAGGTCTTTGTATCTCCTTACTTTCTAAACACACTATTTAAATCTTTCACTGAGAATTGCTTACACATTGTATATCTTAATTTTTCTCGACATAGTTACCGCCATTGTCCAAACTTTTATTAAGTCTGGAAATCTACTTTTGTATTTCTAGAAATAGTCATAGAAATCTGTCAGCCCATTGAAATATTCGGAATATTGGAATGTCATGATCTCTTCTTTTATCTCATATCGTCAAACTTGTTCTCGATTAAATATTTCTTAAGACTGAGCATTCTCAACAGAAATTCATAGATAAATCGTAGCTGTTTATAGTGACAATATGCTTATGATTTAATATGCTTATGACTTAATATGTTTATGATAAAATGTTATGAAATGATGCCGTAAATTCCCGGAAGATTTGACATTCATTGATATTCGCGATGATCCATGTTTTAGATGCGTTTACCTGATTGAGAAAAAGTTTAACAATATTGAGATAAAAGAAGAGGTCATAACGTGACTCAAAAGCCTAGCGGCAGATCTTTGAGACGCAGGAATACAAAAATTGATTCAAGAAGTGTTTTGGATAACTATAGCGGTAACTTTTTATTAAAAAAGAAATATATATGAATATATGTATATAAATAATCTCATTGAAACACGGAAAGAATAATTTTGCTGAAATATCTAAAAAAAATTTAGGTGAATACAAATATGAAAATAATTTTATTGGACCATCAAAATAATTATGTAAAAAACTGAAGCATGATGTGTAATACCACAAAAAGTTTTGACATTATATAGCAAGTGCATTGAACATGCTACATAATTATTTTGATGGTCCAACAAAATTAGTTTCAGATTGTATCTAGCTAAAATTTCAGACACCCTTCGTAATTGCAATATTTTACTCACCTGCGAGCTGCGTTTCCCGGAACTCCGGCGGGAGATAGCGTGCGCTGGTGCCAGGGCGTCAAGTTCCTTTCTCTTCTTCATCTTCTTCGTCGGTTGACGAAGCGGCACCGTCACCGCCACCGAGTCCATCTCAAGCAAAACCGCGCCGCCTATTTTTTTAGGATATCCTTGGCCGATTAACACACTTCACTTTCAACGTTTTTTGAGACACTGCACGATCGCCGTGAGCTTGGAGAATCTTTCCGTGATCATTTCTTAATCAGTGAACAACATTGCTTGACCGCCGACACAAAATTTGCGCGATTTTCCGATATATACGAGCTTAAATGGTGCGACTATTCGGAATTAATCGGCACAGAAATCTTCGCTTCAGTCTACATCTTCGTCTGCGAAAATATCGAAATATTTAATTTAATAAATAGCGCTTTCTCGCTGTGCTTTCGGGGCTCGTAGTCATCCAGCCAATACACTTTAATTAATTCGCGGTTCTCGTCCAAACATTAAATGTATTTCGTATATCTATGCATATTCGTTAATTGATCACTGCTTCTAAAATTAATTATATTTCGCGGATAAGTGACTTATACAAAATATGTAATAATTGAATAACGACCAAATTGAATTATGACCAAAATTATTGCTGCGATCAGCGTCAAAGCAAAGTTTCACAATATTAATAGTAATTTAAAATTGATTAACACAAATGTCAATTAAAAACAACTGATATAAAATTGATACAAACAGGCATGTCAAAGCATGTAAGCGCTAAAATTTTTCAAGCAATTTCCTCTGATAAAAAAATTAATTTTGAATTAAACGCCATGTTAAGCAAATTGTTAGATAAAATAAGATTATAAATCACATTTTAATATAATATTACGGGCAAAAGTATATAAGAATAAAAACTCTTGGTGAAAGATTGTATAATTATAATATAATTTTAATCAACGTTTCTTGACAACCCCAGCACTATTTTTTCATTTCACTAACAGTTTCAATTCAGACGTCGACCTTTTTATTAAATAATTCCAATAAAGATATCTAGCAGATATCTATCATTACTTCATTATATCATGTTCGTGATAGTTGTGTATCTCTTCTGAAGAACCAGATTTAAAACTTTCGATTAAAATTTAATTAGCAGTGTTATCAATGAATCGATAATCGCAGCACACGATAAACAACGATACACTACAAACAGTGCAAACAAATCAACTACACAACCAGACACGCTCCTATATCACAATTCCATAAACACAGAAGGGGAACTGGAATATATAATAAGGACTGAAGTATAATTATGACAAGGTGAATTTTATAAGCCGAGAAAGAAAGGTGACTACACATGATTATGTCATGGAAATCAGGATATTATTAGGCTTCAGATTTCAAGAAATCGAGACGAACTATACGCGTCGAATGTTACAACCACACGTTCGTCACTGAGGCTTTCATCAGTCAGCCAGTACCTGATCACCTTTGTATCATACACGTATGTATACCGATCGAAAGGCTGAAATTGAACACACGCGACGACGCACGGTGACTATTACATCTCAAAGAACGACCGCGTCGAAATGGCACAACAGCGAGAAAAAGGCAAAGAGCTAGCTTTGATAAGAGCAATCGTTGTAACGTTAATCTTTTCCAAGGCTCTCTTTATATTTATACCGTGATAGAATTATTTGATAAACGTGATAACGAGCGCGACATGTGCTTCAATTGTTCGGCCATCACGCTCATGAGAATCTGATATGACATATAGATATTTTTCAAACGAAATTTATTGATCTAGTTACGGTAATTTGATGATCCAATTTGATAACAGAAAAGTTAATACCTAGCTCGCTTCGCGAGCGAAAAATTATTTACCTCGTTTTCTGTTTTAAACATAGTTGATGAAACTAATCGACACAGAAGAAAAACGGAATGTACAGTGTCGAAATGAATTTTAGATAATAAAATCGATTAGATAAGAGGGAGGAATAAATCCGTGATTAACTATATACTGATTAGAGTTGTTATTTTTGACAACTCCGAACTTCCAAAGTTTAAGATACTTTCAAAACTTCGAAATTCGAAGTTAACTTCAAAACTTTAAAATATATATTTATAGGAAAAAAATGAAAATATATTTATATATTTTTAATGAAAACATGCGTTGCTATTAGCTATATTAAATTAATAATTATGTAAATTTGATTCTTCCTTTTTAATACCGAATTTCGAAGTTCGATATTCGAACATTGAAACTTTTGAAGTAAAGCACCAACCTTATTACTGATATAGTCTTCTTGCAAAACAAAATGTACAAATACGAATGTCAGCCGTAATTGAACTTTTTGTATAATTTTTATATAATTGAATTATTTAATCACATAAAATCAGTGTGATATTACCACGTTTTAATAGTATTATGACAACATTTAACCCATTGGCAACTCAATTGATGTTAGGTACTATTATGTAGTTATTAAGTGATAAAATTATTATGACTAAAACGAAGTAGTGACATTCATTTGTTCAAAATTGTTCTATTCTTGAATGTCCATCCTTATTTTAATGCGATTTAAAATTCAATTTGAAGGGTTTCAGGTGCAATATTAATTCGATATGACGCGGGTCGTCTAGATGAAAATACGTTGCGACACTCGCGACATAATTATACTTATTTGTCGCGGCCCTGAACTCGATAAGATATCGATGTGTGAGGAAAAAAGGCGATTTTGTCGTTCACGGTTAAATGTTGCTAGTTTTAAAATAGCTATATATATAATTTACCCACTCTTAGACTATCTATGAAATAGATTCTCATTAGACTACCGATAAAATAAATATTTTAGACTAGAAAAATATGACAGCTCTTCATTGAATGTTAAGAATACATCCAAGAAGGAAGATAAAATTGGGGGAGAGACCGTTATAAAGCAAAATTGAAGTCTTGAAATTGTATAGTCGTATAAATGTGCGAACTTTTAATGCACTGAAATTCCAATCCTTCGGCGTTTCGAATTCAAATTTACAATAAACATGGAAAGACAAAATATGCCGAGTATGCATGTCTCACGAGTCGATGACCAAACAAGTGCAATTTTGCATGCATAATGAATTAATGATAAATAAGACGACTCGATTACTGTAATAATCAAGTCCGCTTAATCGCCACGGTTGAAATTCTTTTTTTATCGATATCTAGTTAAATCGCGTGATTGCATTACGTTATCGTGGACGCATTTTTCGCAGAATCATGTATCTTCAAATCCTCGTTACGTGCACGACGTTGCGTGTCACTGGAGATTGTATGTTTCACGACAAAATTGCGATAACGCACAACGAGGACGAAGGACAAGAAGCAACTGCGTATATCAACAATGCTAACGACAAACGTTAGATGCTTTGCTAATTAAGCGGATGTTGTTTAGCCGTCCTCGCGCCGATATACGCATAACTTTTCGTGCGTAATAGCTGTATGACTAATTCTATCGAATAATTAACATTTAATATCATAGATGAAGCATCAGCCTTTCATCGTCAGTACTTCTTATACACTCTGCAGACTACTCACGTTCTAAAAGTCTACATGGAATGAACATTTTTCTAAAGTATCTAAAAATTTAATTATACATCTAAAATAATTTTATTAGACCATCAAAATAATTATGCAGGACGCACAAACTGGTTGCTGGAATATCAACATTTTTTGCAACATTATCCATTGTGCTTGAGCGTCATTTATAATTATTTTCATACGATAAAATTATTTTCAGATTTGTATCTAAATGAATTTTTATAATAGATACTTTATTAAAATCATTCTTTCTCTGTACGTAGGCAGTACATTCGGTATTCAAAAGTACATATTGATCATTTTGAAAAATATGTCCAATTTACTTGGGTAAAAAAAATACGTGTCGATTACTAAATAAAATGATAAGAGAGAGAGAGTGAAAACGGAGCGGCTGATACCATACATTATGCGCATAAACTGATGCATATATCTGAACTAAAATGTATTTAAAATAAATTACATACATTTAAAAGATTCTAAATTTTAATAAATCATTTGATGAATAGTACTAACAAAATATTTACTAATCATAAATTCACTTTAATAATAGTTGCTTTCCATTTACACACAAGTGAAACTGAGTCTGAAGTGAGCTGAGTATGAAATACTCAGATTAATGACGTCACTACTTGCTTATTTTGATAAAATTAATAAATAACAACACAGATTTATAATCTCACTTTTAAAGTGAGTCTACGAGACTCAATAAAGCACACGGTCTCGAGCTTGTGCAGATTATAGGTTAAAAACTCATTTAAATCTCACTTCTCAGAATGCAAAAGGAACGCGCATTCAACTGAGTAATGACGTCACAAGTGAGAATTATCTGAGAATCGGAGTAAATGGAAAGAAACTAATAATTTTCTTAAGTAAATATTTATTTATTGTAAATAAAATTTAATTAATACGATTCAAATAAATATTTTTTCTAATTTAGTATGTTATTTTCTTAATGTATAGAATTATATTCTAACATTTAACTTTGACCGTAATTGAAGCTTCTTCTTATTTAAACAATACATTACGTTTGTTAAATTCTGAAGAAAGAGAAAACGCAATATCACGGAAGTACGAGTTTCGACTCAATGCCAGGGTTTCCGCACGCGTGTGTCTATGCTTAAATATTCATTGCATTTGCGTCAGTAAGGGAAGTAGAGTTGCGATCGCGCGATAATACGCGTGCAAGCTCGTGCCAACGACACGCCTCTTTTTCCACTTTATCAGGAAAAGTATCTCTTTTCATACGAATAAAAATAATCAGTCAATAAAAAAAAGAAAAAAAACAGCAAGCTAATTTTCTCATGGCCAGCGCCAAATGTTATTTGACCGTGGGATCCTGCGACAAATAAGTTAATAACGAAAGTTGGAAACTACCTCTCGTGTGCTCTCGTGTGATTAGCCTAGAGGCTAATCTTTTAAATGCAAATCTATGTAAATGCCAGAGACAATTTTACGCTCCTCGTGTGTGCTCCTCGTCGCGCATATGTAAATCAATTTTATCTCATTTGCTTTCGGCATCATCTAATTTATCGCTTCCGTTTTATTTTATCTACATTTGTGCTTTCTGTCTTTTTAATTTTCTTCTCTTTTCATTACTTAAGAAATTAATATTCTACATTATAATCTCATTCAAATATGCAAAGTATTTTTGCGATCGTTTTCCTCTTCCAATTTTAATATTTATTTTGTATACATTCGTATTTTTAATGTTTTACCTGCCAGACATTTAACCATTGTAAACGTGATTATAAACATGAGATATATCAATGATTATATTTAATAATTTCATATTTAATAAAAAATACTAAGGATTAATATATTTTTCTGAATATAATATTATTATTAAATATGAGGATTAATATCTACATTAGTAATGGGTTAAATATCTCGTAGGTGAAAATTAGAGAGATAATATATCTTTTATTAATTATCTGTATTAATATCCCTTATTATAATTTCATTCATATTTAAATCGCCGACTGCTCCATATTCGATTTCCGCCTACAATATCTTTCCAGCATTTACATTTCACTGCATGTGAGGTCCATGTTCAATAATCAAGCAAGGATGTAAAGTATTCGAATAAGAGGAAGAGAAATAGGAAGACTGAATACCGGATAGCAAGCTCTCACACAGAACACGCAGAACTTGACCTACGAGGGGGATGAATAATAGAAGCGATTCCTAATCGATTACCGCGCGGCGGACGGAAACGGGCGGACGGCACAAGCGGCAACGGCAGCGGCGGCGTCTCGTTTTTCTCAGACGAGAATTGTCGAGAAACAATCTGCGAATTGAAAAGAAACACAACGAAGTCGTGGATGACACACTCAAAGCCGTCGTTATAAAACCGGCAATATCGCGGAACGTCGACGCGCAGTGACGCGACGCGGCACTCTCTCGCCAGCTGCGCTGTTGCCCGATATCGACTTGTCGAGGGTTGGTGGGCGACTGAAGCCCCACTGGAGGGGTTTCCCTGATAAGAACCGTGCTGCATATAGGGAATTTTGAACAGCGACGCCGAGCGACGTAGAGCGCCAGTTTGATAAGACCACGAATTGGATTTTTTTTTTATTACACAACCGTATTTTAAATACATGTTCTAAGATTTCATTCAGGATAGTTAAAAAACAAATTAATAACAATTGTAAATTTCTAAAAAAATTGGTACATAATGATACACTGTGAACAAAATTGTTCATTTAAATTACTTTAATTGTCATTATTTCTTTCATTGGAGAATGTACATATTTAAATCAAGTATAAAATGTTTGATTTAAATACATAAATTTATTCTTCATCGAAAGAAAGAAAAACACATTAAATTACGTTAGTCGAATAAACAAATTTTCTTCTCAGTGTGAAAAAACAACAATAATGAGTTTTGTATTAAAGAAATGTATGCAGGAAATAATAATAAATTACTTGAAACTCAAAATAAATAATAAAGAACATTTCATGTTAATTTAATTACAATATTAATTAGACTAGTGTATACAATAAATGCAATTTGTTTCTTCTTCAATTAGATTTATATCAGATATTTGAAAAATACAGAAATATATAGCACATAAATACATGATGAGATTTACATGAAATAATTTTAATGAATATTGAGGCATCCTTAATTTGTAATAAAGTAATTAAAATAACGATTTATATTGGACCGTCGATATTCAAACACAAGTAAACGACTTTACTTGTGTTTGTAATTAAAATACTCTTATCTACAACTGTTAAAACACAAATTGTAACGTTTATATTATATTAAATGTATAAATTGTATTTTAAAATTATTCAATTATTAGAAATAGACTTAAAGTTTACAATCTTCCCTGAGAGAAAGGGAAATGAAATGTTACGTACATAAACAGATAATGAAACATTTACTTACATATACCACAAATACAAATAGATTTAATTAGAACCTTTTCTACTTTTTAATTTTGACAGCCAATTGCTATTTATCAAAAGATAAAGAAATCATATTTCTTAAGTAAATGAAAATGACATTTACCTGATTTTATAGACACATCCATTTTTTTAATCTCGCCATACAGTACAGTTGCTAACCAGGATAAAGCGATTAGCCAGAATGTGATCAACACAGCTGCTAACCACAAGGATATAATTCTCATATCCGACTTATTACAACCACAAGAATTGCTATGTTGGTTTCTTGACGAAATCCGTGATTTGTGTCGTCTGTAATTAAAGGATATCATCACAATGCTGTATAGTTAATGTCCATATTAGATTATAAATTGAGATTGGAATTTAACCATTTGGATCAAAGAAAAACAAATTCAAACTTTTAAACTTCGATTTAATCAAATTTCAATCCAATCTCAACTTCAATCACAAACTCTAGTATGATATAATTATATAATATATAAAATGTAGTTTATAGCAATATTTTTATTAAGTCTACTTTAGATGCATAATTTGCGATAGAATTTGAGATATTCTATAATTCATGACAGAACTTAAAACATAATTCCATTTATAATTTTATGCATTATATAATACAAAAAGTATGTAAATACTATTAAAATTATAAATTTATAACTAATAAAAATAAAGAATTATAGTTATAACAAATATAAAAGATCACTCATCAAATGTTACATTACATATATAAAACACTAATGAACCTTCAATATCATATTCCTTGTAATACAAGAAATTTTTCTCACCAATAATTAAATATATATTATGATACATAAAATTATAAATTGAATTCTGTTTCAAATTCTGTCGTAAATTATATAGATCGTGTACAGTAGGTTTTACAATATAAATATAAATAGTATTACCGCTTGACTTTCTTCTTTTTCTGAGGGGCGAAAATCAGATCGGTGCTGTCCGAATCGCTTTCCGACAGCAGATCGAGCAAGTTGATGGTTTCTTTCGAATTCGACTTCTCCATCTTCATCGAGAGCGTGCACTGCATGTCACGAGTTCCCGAGACCATCGGATGATCCGGATGACCGTGGCCGATCGTAACGTAACGTCATAACCTCCGCAAAATCCTTATTACCGCAACAATCTCATCTTCTTTTTACTGAACAGCTGAGTGTATTTTCAATTAAGTTACTTCTGTTGATGTTCTACTGCACTAATTCCTCAAGTTTTTGCGAACTAGAACGAAGCAAGACACAGCAAGATACAGTTCACACTGTCACACACTCGAACTCGTCATAACATAACTACTGTGACATAACCTCTAGCATATCGCTGTTCTCTGTTCCTTTTACGTACACCTTCTACACTTTTCTTCGAATTTTTTTCTTTTATTTCCTTTCTCTCTTTCGTTTCGATTTTAAATAGCCATTTAGACAATTCACATCGAATCTATTTGTCTTCTTCGAATTTTTCTCTATTATTTTCATGTAAAATAATTAGAGTTTATTTAAACAGTTTTTTTTACAAAAAAATGGGCCTAACCACGAAATATATTACTCCATGGGCCTAACTTATATAGTTCAAACTGACGTTGTGAGATGTCTCTACATGCTACGGAAACTGGCTCCTGCACTATGCACACAGAACGCGCAGCACTCGCTGCGCGGTGGAAATTGGCGCGAAAGTCATGCATTTATTTTCAATTGCTACGTTCAGCAGAAGAAGCACCTATGCAACTGTTGTAAAATTCTTGAATATGATTAGTTTATACATTTAGATCCAGTGAGAAACTATAAGGGCAAGACTAATCATATTAAAGAATTTTACTACAGTTGCAAAGCTGCTTTTTCTGCTAAACGCAGCCAGTGTTAAAGCTGATTTTTCATGTGCAGCACACTGCAGCAGCAAAATGTCATGTGATACAAATTTTCAAGAACTGATTGGAAGTGCGTCACAGTGCGTTACCTCACAAAAGATTTTTTAACCAATAATAACATTTTGCTGCCACAGCGTGCTGCACATGAAAAATCAGCTTAAAAGCGTTCAGTGAGTTCTTGCATTGCAGGGAATGGAAAGTTACTTTTTAAAAGTAACTAGTTATAGTTACTCGTTACCGAGTAAAAAATGTAACGAGTTACCGTTACAGTTATCACTTTTTAAAAGTAACTCGTTACAGTTACCGTTACTCGAAAAATAACTTTTCGTTACTTTTCCGTTACTTTTTTAAAATCAATCTAAAAATGTACTTTTGCATTTTTTTTATTTGTAACACTGACAAATATATAGTTTTATTTAAAAAAAAAACAATGAATGGCTCAAATAATAAATTAAATAAAAGTAAAATGAGAAGGGTTACGAGCCAAAAATGAAATAGTTTATTTCCGATAAGAACGACGATGACAATGTAATTAAATGTATAAATATATTAGAACAATAACATGGATAAAACAAGATAAAAACAAACGACGTTTCGCCACTTATTGTCATCGTCTTATTGGAAATAAACTGTTTCGCTTTTGGGTTCGTAGCCCTTCTCATTTTACTTTAATTTAATTTATTTTTTAATTTTTTTTAAACACAATTTTGTAATTCTAAAACTTGTAAAATATGCAGCAAATTGAAATATTTGTATGTCCTATGTATTACATAGAAGATAGAAGTGTAAAATAATTACTGAATCATGACGGCCGAAATCCTAAGGGCGGCCGGCTTTCAAGTCTTATTGATAAGCGCTATAAATGGCATATATCCAATCGAACCGTGTTCAATAGTGTGCAAAGTAACGACAAAAGTAAAACTGTAAATTTCGTTACCGTTATCCAAAAAATGTAACTCGTTACCGTTACAGTTACCAAAAAAAGAAAGTAACGCAGTTACCAGTAAAGTTACCAAAAAAGTAACTTTTGTAACTGTAACTTCGTTACAAGTAACGAGTTACTTCCATTCCCTGTTGCATTGGCATAATATACTCTATTAGATCAAAAAACATAAACCAAGCACAGGTACAAGAGCTCACTGAGTGTTCAATGAGTAGTTGTAATACTGAATTAACGCATATCTATTTTCCATTTGTTGCTTTCCTTAAATGCGAAATAATGGATACTGCTAACTTCCGCTGCACAGAAAGCATTACCGCGTTTTGTCTGTGGGTGCCATTTTTGTTTTGTAGAATGTACATTTTGAAGTTCTAGATATATCGAAGTAGCGCAAAAATTCATCTTTGACCTATAATAATCATATCATATATATATTTAAAAATTACTATAATATTAATACTTGTCGCTTTTCCAGTGAAAAATGACAATGTCAATTTGACGTCGATTTGATGATTTCAACGTCGAATCGATTCGATATCAATTCCATTGTCATTTCCTTACTGGATTGGACTACAGCCACTAAAATTTAGATAAAAAAAATGGCGATAGCCAATAGGAAAGTTATCGGTATTTTAGCTCAGATAAAAAAGAATGCGTTACTTTGGCATATCTAGAGCTTTAACGCGTTCAGAAAACTAGCGCCAAAAATTATTAAAATCTAGAAAATAATTTATACAATAATAGCTGTAGCACAGACTTTTGCATAACGTATAATGCATAAGAAAATCAACTAATCAAAGTTTCTTATTTCCGTGAAATGGAAGGAAAGAAAGGATATTGATTCGCTTATGCACTATTATATATGTTAGGCAAATCTATGCTGCGGCCTTAAGATCAGTGCATAGATCTTTGCATAACACTGATTCTTTTCTTTTACATTATGTATTATTAGATTCTGTGTTCCTGTCCTCACCATAATAAGTTCTTAGTGCAGGATCCTTAATTTATAATATTATTTTCAAATTTAAAATGTACTACTTACAAGGTCTAATCAATAAAACGCTCGTACTCGACACAACTTATTTTCAATGTAGATTCATACTAAAGGAGATCAAAATCTCGAGGAGTTCACTATGTTCTTTGCTTGTTAGCTTAACTTTTTATACTTTTTTTCCTTTTCTCTTTTCTTTCCAAAGTTGCGTGTTACACATGTATCTCCTTTTAAATGCATAGGAAATATAATATGAATTATAAAGAACCGACTCTTTATCTCGTTCTCCTCCTTCAAGAAAAAAGAATAACATAATTATTATAAAAGCACAATTCTCTTTCAGATAATAAGCTATGCTTTTTCTAACAAAAAACATTTTAAATATTCCGAAAAAAAAAATAAAGTGCAAAAGATAATAAATATTAAGTAAAAAAAGAATAAAATATTTCAACAATTACATTAGCGACGAAAAGATCTCTGCGTTTTTATTTCTCTCCTGCGCTTAATAAGATTTTTCAATATTGAAAAAACATATTTTGTCCTTTATTGAATACTTTATGCATTATTAAATTCTAATGTTTGTGGAAACGTTACGCGTTGTCGTCTGGCCGTTTGGTTGGCTGGATGTGACACAGCCGAATTTCAAACAACATCAGCTATGCCGACATCTTGCCTTCTAGACGTCCAGTTAAAGAAGAAATAAAAAATTAAAGAAATATGTATTAAAAACAGTTTTGGGCGATCTATACTTTGCATTAAATTGTGCACTATTTTTTATTTATAATAATTCTACATATATTGCTTTTTATTTCACGTTAAAAATAATATATTTAAATGAAATAAAATGCTTGCGAAAGATGCGGCTGTCAAAATCTTTATATATATATATATATATATATTACAAAATTTTAAAAAATTATATTAGATCATTAAATATATGAAATTCCTGTTTTTCGTATTACTATTAATAGCAACCACAACTTCGTTAAAAATGAACGAAACTTAAATTTTAAAAAAGAGTTTGAAGGGGATGCTAGATAAATGATTGACATTGAAATCGTATAAAAATCTCTACCTACAAAAGATTACTGTTTTTTGAGTTTCTATGAATTTGATAATTTTTATATGTAGGAAATTATGAACTGAATAAAATGGGAAATTTTTTGTCACTTTGTAGAATTATATCTGCTCAAAAAGGATTATTAATAATTTTTTACTTTTTATCATAAAAGCTTAAAATCGCTTTTTAAAATTATTCCTATGATTTGTTGTTACTAAATTATCGTAGTATTCCTTTTAAATAAAAGGAAAACTTTTATTTAAACTTTTTATTTTAATTACTTACAACTCGGTTAGAAATCATTGTAGGCCGCAATTGAAAAAAAAACCAGATTTTTAAAATTGAAACTTTGCTTTGTCGAATAGTATAATTATAAAATTTTGTTTAAAAACATGTAATCTTTTTGTATTAATAATAATAATATGAAAAACAGTCATTTCGTACTTAATGACGTAATATGTAAGAATAAATAAATAAGAGTCTAAACAGAGGATTCTAGATA
The DNA here is from genome assembly GCF_001594065.2 of Cyphomyrmex costatus. Taxonomy (NCBI): domain Eukaryota; kingdom Metazoa; phylum Arthropoda; class Insecta; order Hymenoptera; family Formicidae; genus Cyphomyrmex; species Cyphomyrmex costatus. The sequence goes on from NW_017280159.1 coordinate 123,872, forward strand.
AATTAATGAATGTTTTGTGTTCGTACTTACTTGATTGATGATGACTTTTATGACTTCAGAATCATTCACCAATCGTATTATTTAATAAAGAGAAAATATAATTTCGCGTAACACTGAAAGGATATTGACAGCCAAAACTGCAATTTGATTATGGAAAGCACATGTAATTCTGTACTCACAATAAAAAAAATATAACAATTACAAAATTGTTCAACGAACTGCGAGCAGTATTAAATTATTTGTATGAATATTTATTGATATGCGGTTCGCCATGTCCTTTAATTCGTAACTTTCTGGCTTTCTAGGAAACTTATTCGATGGATAAAAAACAATTAGCTATATAGTTTATAGAATTAAAAAAAGATAATTTTCTGAAAAATCGGAGGTCGAATTGTTTGTCCGTCGGCACATTCATAGGTCTTTTAAACTTTGTTAATTGATTTGGCGCCACGACCGTCGTTTTAAGTAGATATGATTGTTTGCGCTATATTCCCTAACACTTATTTTCTTAAATTCCAAAAAATATAGGGAAGAGAATGTCTAAGGTAGACAACGAGGCATTTTCAATTGAGAAACATGAATTGTATTTCGAGATACGGTGAAGAATTCGATAGTGACGATGTCAAGATGACAACCGCGGGATCTATTCGAACACACAAATGATAAAGACACCTCCACCTTGCACGAGGTCGGAGGTTCACCGAAGAACTGGTAGTGTAGGCGTCCGATACCTTCAAGGAGACATGAACATAAGGACGTGGCATGTATCTGTCTACACCAGGAGCGATCTTTAAGGAGGGGGTTTGAAGTCTTCCGCCATTCCAACTTCATTGGCTAGAATCGAGGTGTTTAGGGGCCGACTTCTTTTCACGCCGCTCTCCATTGCGGATATTCGCTTTCCATCGTCTCGTGCGGGGGCTAGAAGGCGTTAATGAAACTCGCTACATTCTGGTGTATCTACACCTGCGATATTCCTTCAAGTTCTTTAACGCTATCTTTCGTGTGATTATTAATCACGGTTAATTAATAGAGGTGTAACATCAATCCTACTTTTCGAAGAAACTACCAAAGATGGAGAGGACTAGACGACTGAAAGTATTTTAAACTCTATAAGCGTATCGTTGACAAAATAATTAAAGTAAATCTTATAAATTATATAAGATAATTCATCTTCTAACCTTTAATATCCAGCAATTATGCGCAGATAATTAGGTACTACATAATATGCCACTACAATTAACGTACGTAAATATAAATAATTTATTTCTATGTTATATAGCAGCTTAGAAAGCAAGAAACGTTTTAGAACGTTCCAGCAACATCGCAGCACCATTATAATGTTGCTGCAATGTTACAAAAATGTCTCAAAAATGTTTATTGCTTACTGGGAGTTATATTTATGGTTTGCTGAGTACACACGATGATTTTTTGACTCCTTAATAATGTGCTGTACACATAACACATTATTCGTGTCTGAGTTAATTTCCATAATTTTTACAAGTATATAAAAATTATTAGTGTATGCGTGTGCGTGATTCTTTAGAGGCTGCGCAAAATAAAAGGAACAGGGAACAGAGAATAAGAATTTGAACCTATCAGAAATCATATACTGTAGAATAAACAGTATATATTCCATAGTACATGATTTCTGATAGGTTGAAATCCTAATTCTTATTCTCTGTTCCCTGTTCCTTTATTTATTCTGCGCAGTTCCTTATACATATACTTTATTTTATTTGTAGAAAATATTTGTAAGAATGTGTATTTAAAAAAGGAAAAAATAGAGATCATTATTTGGTCAAATGCTCCTAATATCTAAGAAAAAATATGTGCAGGACATGCATGACTATATCGTGTGTACTATAAAAATTAATTTACATTAATTATTCATTCGTCGGAGTTGAATAATTTGGCTTGTTAAAAGAAAGGAAAAGACTTGCTTTAGCAATATAAAATCGTGAAACTGAGAAATATATTTGAATTACATTGGAGGATATAATTGTTTGTGACCCATGCGTATATATACATATAGGTAATGCAAACTTTCGTCAAAGCGATAATTTCGGTGCCGATCGGTACCTTCAACCGGAAATGCGTCCAAAACGCGCTTTTCGATAAACCCCACCAGAATGAGAATCTCACTTGTGTTGCGTAAAACACCGCTCACGTTCACAAGATCCTAATACTCTTCGTGACTTCCGGTACTGGGACGGACTCGCGCGCCACCGAAGAAGTCACGTGTGTTGCTATCGGTGACCGGATATGGTGAAGAAATGGACGACCAAATCGGCTCGGCTCAGCTCGGTATTTCTCTCCTCATGCAAAACACGCGTAATCCGTGTACCAAATACCGAGCACCGGCCGGTGACATCATACCTATTGTGTACATAGTCGAGCGTTCACGTCCGTGGCTTATTTTGCCGCGCATCTTCGCTTAGACTGTCGGTCATTATCATTCCACCATGGTGGCATCATGAACGGGGATATTGAAACCGGTATGGTTTCGGATTTCGATGCTTCAAGGCACGCGAAAGCCACGCTTATTCGCGATACCTGCAATCGACGCGATGAGTCCGTTTCTTTATCAAATTCAGCTCGCATCGAATCGTGAAAACGCAAAATTCGCCGTGATCTAACATTACGCGATTTTAATCTTCGGTTAATTATTTACCGGAAAAAACCTGATTTTCCTTAAAACAAATACCTATATATAGAAATCTCTTTATAATTGAATTAGTATACTGTAAGTGATGAAATAAATACACGGAAAGAACAGCTTTGCTAAAGTTTCTAAAAATTTAGCTACGTATACAAATCTGAAAATAATTTTGATTGGAGCACCATCAAGATAATTATTATATAGGATACTTAATTAACTAACTACTAAAATATTGAAATTTTTTTTGTAGCATCATTATCAATATTTAAACGTTCTATATAATTATTTTGATGTTCTAATAATATTATTTTTATATAGATCTGTATCTATATAGTTAAAATTTTAAATACTCCAACAAAACTGATCTTTTCGTGTAAACGTTTGATATTTCGCGAAAGAGAGAGAAGGAAAGTATTAGTGTAATCCAATGCAGTAATAAGAAACGAACCTTATAATTCAAGATTGATCGAAGAACGCGATTGTCAATACTGGTGGTAGCCAAGAAATAACGTAAATTCCAGTTTCTTTCACTTTTCCTCCTACGGCAAGAAGTAAGCTTCTCTCTCTCTCTCGGGTTTCTTTTAAGTCTCTCTCGAGTAGCAATAGGAAAATTCTTCGTCTCTGACATCGGCGACGGTATCGAGTCATTGCATCGCGCATTGATCATTCCTCGTGCATTACGATTAGGAATCGATACGCATTTAAATCGACGTATCTCTCACGAAATTGCTTTTCACGTAATGGTGAATTAAAATATCCAAAATTTCCGTTTACGTTGATTCTTTGAGTACTGCAGGATGAGACCCAACTTGGTCCTGAATCTCATCGAACAAAGATCCGGGAAGAATCGATCGTGAGTCGATTTTGGATTCCGTGATAAGTTTTTTGTGACTACCTGACAGGGTGGCAACGCGAGAAAAATATTTTGGTGGAAAATGAGATATTTCGTGACGTCTTTTTCCGACAGGTATAAGTACGCTCGCCCAGGTCTCAGGTAGCGAAGGTATTCAACGTTATCGAACAGCTGTATAAACTTGACGCTCTGCGTTGCAGAAGGTTTTGGTTTGGCGCGCTCTCGCTATATGTATATGTGGAAACAATGATTTTACTGATCTTACCACAGAACACAAACTAATAGTAATACACGCTTACATCGATATTATAATTTCTTATTTAACAATATAAAAATGCAATATAACAACATAATAGTTACTCTATATATAATATAATAATTACTCTTTGTTGAGTAAAAAATTTATAACATTCATATAAGATAAACGAATAAGAGGACCATAGGCTTTTAAAATGACTACAAAAATGATATATTTAGCAATCATTAAAGAATCTATCTTTTCCGCTTATAATATTCTAATTTATCTTAATGTTACCGTTATAGTTTGTGTTTTGCGAGTAAAAATTTAGCTAGATACAGGAAGCCTATATTACATCTTTTGATGAATGCAATGAAAATATTAGTGAACGAATTTTAATTAGAATATTTATAATTTCATTGGTCGACAACGAATAAATACATTTGCTTTTGTAATTTTGATCTCGTTTTAAGAACGCAATAAGTTCTCAGAAAATAATTTTGTTTTGGTCATCAAAATTTTGTGGGACGCTTAAACTGATTGCTAGAATGTTTTTGCAACATTGTCATCAATGTTTAAGCGTTCTGCATAATTACTTTGATGATCCAACGAAATTATTTTTAGATATATGTATATCTAGATAAATTTTTAAATGCAGTAATTCATTCTTTTTGTATGTTTTATACATATATGTATGTGTACTTTAATCGCGTTTTATGACAAGACATCATATCTGCGTATACTCATATATTCATATTTTGGTCGGCAAAGATTATTTTGGAGCAACAAATAATAATTCGAACGGTCAGATATTGCAATCAATCACGCGTAAAACTCTATGCTAAAATAAATTTTGAATGTTAAATTATATTATTGTTGCATGTAAATGTAAACCTATTTTGGTTTTCAGAACAGATAAATGAATGTTGTCATAGAGAGATCTTTAATGGAATTCAAAGGCCGGTTTCGTACATGAAGAATTTCGATGTTGAGGAACTTGATAAAAATTCTTCTTAATTGTCAAAATATTAATTGATTAAGTTTCTTTCCAAGTTTTATTATCTACTTTGATTCTACTTATTTTTATTACTTCTTCTAATTCACAGGTCAAGTATCGAAACTGGAAGAGTTTCACTCACCTCGCGGAATTCACATCACCGGAATGGTGGATATCTCCAAAGTAGACGTCTCGCGACACATGAGGCCTGTTCTTTTTAACTAAACTTCTTGCACGGGTCATCTTCTTTGTTTTTCTTTTCACTTTGGAGAGAAAAAGTGAAAAGACGAACTGTGCAAGAAGTGAACTTAAAAAGAACAGTCCTACAATCTTTTCATTTAAAAGAGGAAACCAAAAGTACAGGTACTTCGCGAAATAGTTCGAGCTCTTCGCTCGCGGATCAAGGTATAAACTTCGTCGTTCGGTGCAAGCGATTAGCAGGCAAGTCGACGCGGTGTTCCGTCACGGAGAAAGTCATCGCCGGCAACAATGACGACGGCTGCCATCGCCGTCGCCACCACCACCACCACCACCACCACCACCAACCGTCATCGTCGTCGTTTGGTGCCGTATTCACCGGCACGGCAGAAGAGAGGAACGAAGAAAAAAGGAGGGAAAAAAGCGCCACTGGAAGAACAATTAATTTGTACGCAAAACACGTACGCGCGGGGACACGCACACGCGAATGACCGTCGCGATGGAACGCGCCTACGCGTTCTCCACCTTCTCCATCCGGTATATGGAATATTCGGCTGCCAATCGCGGCGCGCGCGGATATAAATACATGCCGGGTGTGTACTCCTCTCGCCCACCGGCCAGGCTGTTTAATTAGAAAAATTCGCGTCGATAGATTTTCGCAAAAGTCCGGTCGCGGACGAAAAAGATGAACGAGAAAACGCCGCCAGCGCGAGCTTGGACGGCTTTTGGCGTATTTTTAGGCTGCAGAAGGTGTTCCACGCGTACTACTCGCGTCGTTAAATCTTTATCGCTCTCGTAGAAACGACGCACCGCGGGAAACGATAAAGATTAGGCGGAAATAATCGAAACAGGTTGCTTCCACTGCAAACAGCGAGACGAACAGTACCATATATTATATATGGCCTGTTTTTTTTTTTTTTTTTTTCATATCCTATAGGATTCAACTTCTTGCACGGTTCATCTTCCAATTTTTTCTTCATATACTGGAGAGAAAAAACAAAAGATAAACCATGTGTACAATAAGAGATTCAGTCCTGGAGTATAAAGACAAAGACTTTTTTAATATATACACGAAAGACAAGAAATGGAAGTATATATAGTTGGCGTTTTAAGTAGTCTTCAAAGCGAGACTTCTTAAAAGTACTCCAGATAAAATACTAGTAGTGCATCAATAAATTCAAACATGATTTTCAAACAAATTCTTATCCACTGTATTCTTTGTAAGTTTGCTTTCGATTTTAAGCAAAACTTAAACTGTCTCTGTCTCTGTCTCCCTTTCGGCTTTAAAACGAGATAGATAGAGTTAAAAGTCTCGCTTAAAATCAACAAGTGTTGGTGCAACCGGACCTTAACACTTAAAACTTAAATAATGGCTTATTGTAGAAGAGGCCCTTTAGAGAAATAACAGACTATAATACTCGATTATTGTTGTAGTTCTATTAACATAGAGCGTTTTCCAGCAATTCAGATAAAACGCAGAAATTACCATAATAATGTATTATAGAAAGTCATCATGAGATTTTATTCAAGCTTATAATAAATAAAACCATGATTTCTTTATGAAATTATAATTATGACTTTTATGTTTTGTGTTCTATCTGAGAAGAGACATAGATAACACAGTGTAATATAGTAAATTATTTCACCCTCGCTTAGCATTGGCAAAGTGCAATGATTCACAGTATTACATTGTGTCAACTGTGTCTTTTGCTAGAAAACGTCTATAATATACAGTTATATGTGATACATATGCTTTTGGCAGGTTGGAATGTTATAATGATATTTGCGAAATATAAAATACTCGATTAGTAATTAGATAACGCTGTTTCTGCCAATCAATGGAATGTAACATTAATATAGAGTGAGAGAAAAAAAGGATGGATTCACCGTCATTTCTCACACCGGAACAATGCGCAACATTGACGGGCGCGAAGAGGAATGACGTATAGCAGGGTAAAGATCTCGGTAGAAGTAGGCCGTGCAAATGAGGTGGACTCTGTGGAACGCATTTACTATAACTGAGGCAACCGGTCGCGTGTTAATTGCAGAACAAGCGGCCACAGTTTTGTAGGGCGCAACGAACGGATCGACACGAAGCGATTCGATGCGAGCGAGAAAGACGTGGGATATAACAAAGGGAGGGTTTTCGCGGCGATCAGAATGTAGAATTGAGAACGGGGACATACGCGAAATATAGAAGCGTCCTGATTTTTCCCTCCCCGAGATTGGCGTCAATTGTTGCTCGGATGGAAAGCGAGGTGCGTCCCGGCCGCGTTATTAGCGCGCTAATAATTAAGAGGGGCGGTAATTAACTTCAGTTGAGACTTAAGTGATAACACGGCACACCTGCGGTCAACAAGTCGTTTTACAGAGCACTCATAATTGCGCGATGTTTCTAATTAGCGAAACGCTGATGGAAAAACTTCCACACACCACACTTCGATCGCGGTTTGGCGTTTACCCAAGCAGAGCAATAGGTCACAATATCGCCGAAATGATAATGTTAAAATTGGACCGAGGCATCATTATCTCTTTTCTGCGATATTGCAGCAAAAAAAATTCATAAATATTCACCACTGCGGGGTGATCCGCATCGCGCGGATTCCGGAGCTTGCGCAAGCTCGAAGATCTTATGGAGATTTGCGGGGGCGTCGCATGAGTTGCACATTGCATCAATGTTAAAAACGCCTCTAATGACTTTTAATTCTTTACTGCAGCTATAAAAACTACACCAAATGTTAGTAATGCTATATGTTTTGATTTCTACTCGAAAATCATCGTTGGGCTGCCGTCCCATAAAATTTACAGGGAAACGGGTCACCGTGACCAATCACAACTCTGCAGTCATTATATATACTCTTATGCTTTCTTTTTCTGCAATTGTGATTGGTCTCGCTTCCGTTTTGCTGTAAATTTCTGCACATGGGACGTCAGCCTTATTCATCGAATGTTAAACAAAGTAAAATAAAGATATGAATGACAAAGACATCATATTGATTTATGTAAGATGCTCATTAGTCCAGACGACTTACGCTATACCTATGTGCGGTAATACAATAACTTATGGTGTCAGGGTGTGTTCTACCATACGAATATTGTTTCTGCACATCCATATTTCTTTTTTATCAAGATCTGCAATGTACTTCTATAAACAGAACCCAGAAATCTTACTCTGTTTACGTTATACGACAAATGTAGATCCAAATTAAATGGTCCGAGGGAAGAACATCGTCCTCTTCGGTAACAGTATCGGATGAGATGCAACACAACAATCGAGAAAAACAGTGCAAAACATTCACAAAATCACTCCGCGAATTGCGAAAATTTGATGGATCTAGAAGTGTCGAAGCGACACCTCGTTTAACAAAAACGTTTAAATTAATGAAATAATTATCGGCCAATTTCAATCGCTCTTCTCTAATTAACGGCTTGATGATGGCTTGAGCACCGTACCCCGGAGTGCACAGCGGTACCAATTGACACCTCACGTTTAATTCGCGCACGTGAATCAAGTGCGCGATCAGTCGCGATAAGCTGACGCCGATTGCGAAGCACCGCGGGCGCGAGTGTGCTTATATAACATTTTTATCGTTTTGCCGGAACATTCAAAACAGGCCTCGCGACAGCTTGTCGCCTCCGCGAGAACCATTCCATCGTCGACCGTCGAGGTCACGAGTTGCCTTTGAAATTCCCGACTTAAGTCTATGCCGATCACGGCTGAGTGTATATTGTAATTAAATAAAACCCATTGTCAATTGCAATGGATTGAAAAACAGCTTGCACGTATGTATCGATTAAGACAAATTTCTTTTCACGTTTTATTGTCGATCCGTTTTTCAGTGGCTTCTTTTTTTATTCGCGCGCGAGGGATTATTTTAAAAAGCTCTCCTTTATCGCGACGATACCACGCCCGAGGCCGCGCGTCTTATCGCGATCGAGCATACGTGAGGAAATCAAACGTCCAATGATACCGCAATAACACTGTCGGCATGTTTATAAATCCGTATGAAGACCCGCGGTACTCCTCCCGAGGTCTCTCACTTGTCCATAAGAATGCGTTGAATGTCGATTGAAAACGGTCGGACTGAGAGAACTAGTGGACAAGAATGGAAGTCAAATGGTAGCCACATTATAAATGTGTTTTGAATTTGAATACCTACATCTCGATTATTTTGAAAAAAAGATAGATAGTTTAATTTATTACACGCTCTTGGGAAAATATCCTCTCAAGCGCTACAAAACTCACAACCAGTCACATAAATGTTACATTAAATATAGAGGTCGACAGTTTTACAATGAGTTAAAAAAAAAGAAGAGAAACATGTAATAAAAATATATTATAATTTAATTTAATTACGCAAGCAGAAAAAAAATTGAGAGTGAGAGAATAAAATATATATAGAATAGGATCGTTATTATTTATTATGCGTTTTGAGACTGGAGCGCCAAATATATATATATATATATATATATTGAGAGAGAGAAAGAGAGAGAGAGATGAAGATCTTACGTAGAGAGCATACTTACTCGAAGATTTGAGAGAGGCTCATATAGCTTTCTAGATAATTGCTCGAAGTTCTTCCTCCTTGCAAATATTCTACTAATATTCTGCTAATAATATTTTCTTCTAACGTGATCAATAACGACCCACTATTTTTGTGAAAATTCACGTTTTGTTCTAGCACAGGGCGCAATCACAATCATGTCCCGAGCATGACACAAAGATCAGTGTGATGGCATGACGGCCACGGATCGTTTTAACTAGGAAATCGTTCTCGCCTTACAGGATGCCGATGCGTCAATATTGACACATTTCTTACGAAACGCAAGAGAACCGGGCTTTCAACCGTCTATCTCCGGTTCTCCTCTATCTGGGAGAATGCCGAAAAACCCCCACGAATATATCAGTATACTAATCCCGACGAATAAATTCTTCTCTCATAATTCTCCGATAAGATATTTTAAATATGTATTTCTAAGATTATATTAAGTATAATATATATAATTAGATGTGCACATTTAGTGTACATAATATATTATGTTTATGCATTTAATAAATAATTATAAATATTGACGTTTAAATATATACTTAAACATTTTTTTTTTAAATTAATAATTTATTTATTAAATGTAATATTTATAAAATAAGTAGCGATTAAAATATCATTAAATAGAATTTATAAATTAAATATTACTGACATCACTAATCATAATAGATGTATTAATCATTAATAATATTAATTAACATCATGTACATATTAATTAATGTTAATTATTAAATTACACTCTACTTTTTCTTTTGGATTAATGGAAAAGTAATAACATGTCGCGTCCTGTATAAGCGTTATAATTGTCTATGTAATCTACGTTACGCGAGTACTTAAATAACATAACAAAGGTAGAAGAGTGTTGTTCAGGAAACAGGAAATTGATTCGGTGAACAAAAGATTTGTTGGATAACGAAGACAATCCTGTATTGATTAAACGTAATAAATCGCATAATAGTAACAAACGTCTATGAGATTGTTTGTGTAACAAAATCGAGAGAAGAAACAATTATTAATGCGTCAGTATGAACAATTTCAGCTCGTATAAATACATCAATTTATTAATATTTAGCGATTCGTATTAACTAGATTTACCTAACTTCATTACTAATATGCTAAGGAAAATCTGATAAAAAAAAAACATGATCAAGGAAAATAAAGGAAATAGCTAACATAATATGTATATTAATTCTTTATTTCCTCTCTCATATAATCTCTTAATCATGTAACAACAACTGCCAAGTAACAATGTCGCAATATATATCGATAATTGAATATAATGCAAGCAGGAACATATGCCTGTGTATATATAAATTAGTAGAGAAACAAATAATAATATATATTACTATTATTAATATATTCCGTTTATCGAACGTTAAATTCCGCGAGCCATTCATGATATTTTATTACTAAAGTGTCGCCCTGCACGCAGAATAACGGAAATGAATTATTAGGCAACTACAATTGTACACTTGTCACGCAATGGATGGATCCTTTTCCTTTGGCCGGTATTTGGCGTAAAACGAAGTTACCAAAGTACAGATACTTTGTATAACTCAGGATAATGACGTATGAAGATACGCCTTTCTACATTTTAGAAACAATTGCACTTGTTAATCTAAAAATCTCATCTGTCATAATAGCAAAAATTGAGGCAAAGACTTCGTTTTACTCCTAACAATTAAATAAAGATCCTGTTAACAAGCGTTCTACATTTTTCGTGTTTATGGTAATACCGTTTTGAGTGAATATCCAAGCGATTGCCTAAGAAGTTATGGAACACATAAAGCTATCTTCGTAAAGATAAGATATAATACCGTGGAAATTAAAAAAAGCAATACAACTTAGTGACACAGTTATTCTCAAGCCGTAATAAATGTCATGAGATGACAAAAATTATCAAGTATCGCTTAATTATAATTTTGTGCACAAAAATTAAATATTATTTATTGATAGAATCGCGATCATAAATTTGTGCAATTGAGATTAGCGTTATTATTGACTAATTAACATTAAACTTTGTGCTGCAAGCTAATTAACGAACAAATCGATGAATAATTAAATAATTAAAAGTCTAGTATGGATAATTCATTAGATATTATAAATATAAAAACGTAACAAAAAAAACTTAATCGCATACAAAAATATACATATATTACATAAACGTTTTTCAATACGCTTTATATTAAAAATGTTTAATTCGTTAAAATCGTATATTTTGCTATTACCTCTTTCCACTATATTATATAAAATTATTATTTTTTATAATGAATTTTTTTATAACGCGCGTACACTATTTAATACTAATGTTTTATACAATTTCCTACCCGAGAAAGAAAAATTTAGTGAAATCACACAATATAATGTACTCATACACTATTGTGTCAAGCATTAGTAAAGTAAACAATTCGGTGAAATAGGCGTTTATTAAATTCAGCGATATATCTCGATATAGACTGGTAGAAAAAAACTTCCATTACGCGTAAACGGTATTTTCTATTATTTTAAATTGTTAAATAGATACTATGTGATCTGTTATGATTTAGTTCAAGATAAAACTTCTGTGTCCACTAAATGACAAAGATGCTCGGTTATACATTGAGAAAAGTTGATGTAAAGTACAAATTTTGAAAGAGAAGGAGAAAACTGTCCCTTTTAAAACGACGTTAGAAGAATTAGAATAATTACTCTTAATGTGCAATAGATGTTTTCATTCAAAATATTGTGTCTTATATTACGAAATAAATATTTCGTATGCCAGCAGATATGTAATTGTAAAAAATATTTTTAATGTGGGCGAAAGAAAAAAAATTTTCATCGAGAAGAAACCTGTCTAGAGAAATGGAAAAGTTAAGTTAATTAAAAATAAGCTTGATACCTTTAGTACAACGCGAGAGTAAAAAAGAAATAGTAGTGTCCCTAAAATTACTAAAAATCGTTAATTCGTATCAGGAATATTTACGTCAAGTCTCAATTTGTTTGATATGCTATTAAAAATATGGATTCTTTTTGTCCTTAGAACTAGAGAAAAGAGGAATGGTTCATAGATTGTGATTATAAACAATACAAATAGTAAACCCTCCTACAAGATGCTGATATTAATCGAGACTCTTAAAATTCATTGGCATGCAATATTCGTGTAATAAAATATTCAAACTTAAGAATAAAATGCAACATATTAGGTATATTCTGCATACATGTGTGCGTACGTATCTGCGTATATTAAAAATTTTTTCTATTATATACTATCCGAAATATAAAATTTCTTTAAAACGCATTTGATTATCTCTCGTACCTCGAGTAACTTTTGTTCATCATGATATCTAAACAATCACGACGTAAATATAAAGTACTATTCGTACGTTCTGTCACTTAGACTGTATTATTATGACCATGTTCTGATATACACTACCAGTAGTGAGCCAGTACTGAAAAACTAACTATAGTATACATATCTATAAAACACATAACGTACACTATAGATTTTGAATACTGGTAGTGTATATCGAAACTCTGATTATAAAGTGACTTTAGTGTGGATGACAGCATCGACTGTATTTTATAGCGAATAATAGATAAGCGAGCAAACTGTGAATTTTTGCATTTATGCAAACTCTAAAATATTAAAGCACGTATTATAGTCTATAAATGCTTAGACAGCACTTGCATTATTTTTGTAAAACATACTCGATAATACACACTAATGTGTGCGCGCTAACCACCCGATTATTGATCTAGTTATCCCGCGTGAAAGAGTAACTTGAACTAGTACTGATATTTTGATCAGTAAATTTGAAGCGCGTACTAAGAGAACGTACACGCACACACACACACACACACATTCTCTCTCTCTCTCTCTCTCTCTCTCTCTCTCTCTCTCTCTCTCTCTCTGTCATGCAATCACAATTTCTATATATTGTAATATAATTCGAATTTTTAAATTTTAATGAATTTCTCCTTTATCGCGCGATATTTGTTTTCTTTGTGAAAATTATAAAATCGAAAGATAACGCATGGAATCAGTCTAAAGCTTATGATATGCAATATTATCGTACGCTTCTACGAAAAATAATCGTAGTTATCACCTTCGAAAACGCTCAGGCAATGTATTTTAATATATTATTTCTCTTTCTTTCTTTCTCTCTTTCTCTCTCTATATATATATATATGTATGTATATATATATAATTTTTTAAGATATTTTTTTAGGATTTAAATCTGAATCCAATATCTTAAGCTAATTCGAAATCGTCTCTATTAATGATAATATATGCAAGTAAAAAATTCATATATAAACTCCGAATGGTAACGCTTTTATCCGTTCCATTCTCTATCGCATATAACGTTTCTCGATACTGCAGTCGTAATATCTTAGGAAGTATTTGAAGGCTAAATCTAAGTATTTTCAAACGATATTACATCGCCATGGCATTAGGTTTTGTATCTCGTGTGTCGAAAGCATATTATTTTAGTAGGCTACTTTGTTAATTCATGAGATGATTTGCCATAGGACAATATTGCTTTGTTTTAGTCACGTTTACCGCATTAATTGTCCTGTTGTTGTTTTCATCTTATAATTCCCATGACTTATATGACGCTGTCCAGGGAGCGATGACAGTCCATGACGGGAACTGTGCCAAAAATTTCTTAAATCTCAAAGATTTTTGATGTTCGCCGTGTAAAAAGTGTCCGGCTAATGCGATGGATAAGCACGGTCCTTTTTGTTTCGTAGATACCTAAACACAAAATTTTGTTATTTTATCGCAAAAATATTGTAAAACCTATATCTGATTAAAGATTGAGATTGAAATTAATCACTCAGAAGAAAAAAATGATATCAAGTTTAATACACTTCGCATGAGTGATATATTACATTTAATCTCATTATTAATCTCAATTTTAATCTCTAATCTGATACGCACAACGCGGTATAACATAACAAAAAAAAATACATATTTGTCTTGCAAACTTACATTCAGTTCAATAGAGAATGTAAATGGCACGCAATCTGAGGCACATGCGTAATAAATAAAGTAAGTCTCTCTATCGTTCCACCTTGGACCTAGTAATGGTTTCCCATCAAGTATAGACCATTTTTCTAAATGAACACCTTTGTATGGAGACAAAATTATACCTATGTGGTCAGGGCCTAAATAATTCAAAAGACATTTGATTTTTATTTTATTAAAACACGTATGTAAAATTTAAATTATTGTACTTAAACTTTTGACTATCTTACCTGTGACGTTAAAAGTAAAATTAACAATGTTCTGTTTCGTAGTCTTCGAAATTACTTCAAGATTTGTAGGAATACTTATGAGCGGAGCGGGTCCTGGTATCCAGGTAGTTTTCCTATAAAATGAGCCCTCTCAATTCATGTAAAGTTTAATAATCGAATAATATACTACCGATTCCGATATATACCACAAGAAAGTTGTAACCGGCATTAAATATGGAAAACCACAGTATAATTCCTTCTCACAATCCTTGACTGTTGGCGTCGCGGCAGCTATTTCAGGTACTATCGATTCTATACTGTGAGGACTATTCATATCTAAATCCACTAACCAGTATCCTGTACCAAAATATCTATCACTACCATCTACATTGTAATACTGACGTTGACTATGCTGTAAATCAAAGATACAATAAATAAAATATCTGCATACAATGAACCTATACTACCTTCTATCAAATAAGAATATTCAAGAAACACAAGATAACTGTACCGCGATCATAAATCGTTGTGGAGCAGGCGACAACGGATCACCACTGTAAGGGAATCCAAGTGGTGTTAGAATTAACACAGCAATAGCAATTAAGAAAATTCCAACAATCACACTTATAATTCGTTCTGCATTCTTTATTAGAAGCACTATTGGCAACTGAAAATATTGTGAGTTATATTTTACAATAGATTAAAAGACAATTGTACAAATTAAAGATACAAATTATGTTATGCGAATAAAATTAAAGCAATTAATATTTTACCGTGAAGCATAATAGTTGGCAGAATAATATCGACAGCATGTTAGCCATTACAACTTCAGAATTAATACTGCCACCTGATCGTCCCATTATTGGGATGAAGAGATAGAGAGCACCGAGCGCTAAATAAAACGACTGTATGTAAGATAAACTTAACGACCCCAATTGGTAACAAAGCCATTTCCAGTCTACAATTGACACAGAAAAAAGGTTAGCATATAAAAAAACGTTAGTGTATAAAGAAAAAAGATTTATAAGAAATGAGTTCCAAGTGTCCTTACCTCTCCATTTGTTAAAGAAATTGTGTCGCACAATATTTCCAAGTGATGGAAATAAAACCCAGTGAAGCGGTATGAAGCCTGATCGTATTCCAAATAAAACGCATATGAAGAGAATCAACATCCATATCAGGGAATACGCGTCGTAGTACATATGATACAAAATCCATGGAGAACCAACTTCCTACAATCATGGATTAGTATTACTTGTATGTGCTGCGATAAGTTTTCAAGTAAACTTTTAATCTATTTTTATTGATGATATTCAACTTAAAACACGTAATTATTGTAGCAAAATTGTAGGCGACATTTCTATTATTGTACTTACTTTTTTCTGCCTCGAGCCAACATGCAGGAATATGATCATTGACACAAAAACAGTTGGACAAACATATAAGAAAAACAGCCACGCCGGTCTTGCGTACCAACTCATCACTTTTCCCAGCTTGGTCAGAATCAGGCCGATTAATGTACAAGAAAACATAGATGCCAACCACGAAGCCATGATTACTCCGACGCACATCAGCACATATCTCATGTACATCCAATTCTTAATATCTGTATCCGATAACGCAGAATTCGATTGTATTACTCAGATTTGTTCGAGAAAACGAGAACCGATTTGAGGTCTACTGGCGCAGCCGGATCTAAATAATAATTATATATTCTTACTTCTACGTGCACTCTGCATATTCAAATGGATAGAGTACCCAGCTATAATCATACTGGCGATATTAACTGTACTAGCAATGTACTGTGGCCATCTAATAACAAATGCGCCCAAGAAGTCGAAGAACACGAGATTACCCCGTGCTTCTTCCACATCCATCACGTCCGATAAATAATCTCCGAATATTATTCCTTGTGTCAATGCAAGAATATTATCTCCGGTTCTTTGTAAGGCTCCTAGCGGTATTTGATCAACGTTATCAAATCTAGAGTGATACACATAGCCATTTTTTGACCATGCAAAATCCAGCCCTAAATAAATAAAATTTTAAATATATTAAAGTAAACATTTTCTCTAGTAATATATTATCAATCGTATTATAATCAAATCTTTTTTACCAGAAACTTTTCCGAAGTCTCTAAATATCCGAAAGTCTGTATCACCAGGTACTATACCACTCTCAAATATTTCCTGAGCTAACGATGATGCGTAAGGATATGGTACGGATTTGGCATAAACCTGACAAACGTGTCATAAAAAATTAAGTTTAATGCTAACAAATAGCAACGAAAACAATAACGAAATAATGTACCTCAAGAATCCAAGGATTGTGAGGTCCAGCTTGAAACAATAATTCGCGACCACCAGCACCACATGCCTCCAAATTTATGAATGTTCGTACATCTTTTGCCCAAGGATGTTGTGTTATAAAACCATGAGATGCCTACATCGAGTGTAGAATATGTTATCATGGCTTTAGAAATAATCAATAAATCAGAATCCATCAAGATTAGATATCAAATTAATATACCTGCAATAAGTTTTCCTCTGCTCCGTTGAATAAAAATATAACGCTGTGCTTCAATATTCTTGGGCTTTGAGTTATTATCCGTAAAGTTTCTAACATTACAGCACAACCAGCGGCGTCGTCAGAACCACCTGTTTTTTTTTACATAAATAACAATTACTTATGCAAATAAGAATGCGTCACCTATCATACATGGAGACGCTTGTTACCTGGGCTTTCTAAAAACGTATCAAAATGACAATTAAGCAGCAAGCTATGCATTGTAGGCCTGTGAGGTCCGACTTTGACAATAACGTTTTGTACGTTTCTGTAGACATTGGTCATGCCATCGAGAAACTTGAGTGGAAATGCGCTGCTGTGCTTTGTAATGTTAAGGAGAATCCTATGATTCTCGTGCGCCGTTCTCATCACATTATTGATCGTTGTCGTTAGAAATTTTACAGCTAGGATTTCGTTCTTGTAACTGCCGGCGATACGAGGTCCAATCGACGTAAGATTCACGATATGATTACGAGCTCGCTCGGCGACGAATTTTCCAGGATGCAGTCCTTCCGTGCCAATGGTAATCGGATCGGGCAGATTTCTCTCTAAGACTATTATAATGAAGGACATGAAGAGGAAGTATGTAAGAACGAAGAGGAGATGCTGGGTATCATTTGGCAGTATATCTTGCTTCCTCGAAGCGATCCTGTTCTCGTAAGGTAATTCAGTCGACGTTCTCTTCGTCGTGTGCTGTCTGAGTCTCACTCCGTCCCTCTGAAACTGAAATATGATAATCACACTGTGTTTATGTAAACGCCGCTGTATTTGCATAACAAGACGCACGACGCGTTCTACGAATTTTCTTTAACTGCAAATTAGAGAGAGAAGGGAGTAGAAAAAACAAAGAAGGAAAATTTAGCGCTAACTATAGTAAGTTTTATGTCCACGATACTAGAAATCGCTCCGAGATCTTGAACGGAGAAAAATTGACAATTAACATTTAAACATTTTAAGCAACTGGGCCATCTGACCTATATGAGAGATCGTTCAATTCACCCTCTCCGTCTCGCGGAGCGATTTCTGACATTCTGCCATCACAAGGTTTTTCGACTCACCATTTTAGCGAAGACCCTAATAACAGAAAAGGCACTTTATGCCGCCGGGCTCTACGAGCGGACTATACTGCGTAAACGGGAACTCCACCGCGTTGCGTTTACTACTCGGTCTCGCTCGCCGCATCGGAAAACGTACGACAGGTGTTACACCGCATCGGGCACTGCACTGGCCAGCACTGACGACTGCACACAGTGCACGCACACACACACACACACAGGACATAGACCGCCTTCGTGACAGATCGTGACTTCGCGCCTCTCGTTTGCGCGACAGAAACGGAGCGACGCGACGTGGCCCGTACACATACGTCATATTATATACCCCCTCCCTCTCGTTCTATCCTTTTTTCTCGCGCCCTCCCCCTCTCCTCTACCACTTCTTATCTCTTTCGTCAGCTTATATTTTTTTTATTTTTACATACCACATTCTTTTATTTTCTTTGCACTTACTTTTTTTTGTATTGTCATACTGCAGCGTATGTATTTATGTGTGTGAAAAATGATACTAAAAAAAAAAGTACTTTCTTTCTTAGAGGACAAAAAACCTATGTAGAAAAAACAAACCAAATTCCATTCCATCCCGTTCTCTCGCCTCCATCATTGATCTCTTTCCCTCTCTCTTTTATGCTCCTAATTCACACCAATTGCAATCGCGCCTTCAACGTCGCGCCGACGATCGATCAATCATTCTTCATCACGCTGAAATATTTATTCGCGCGAAACTCGTACGCCGTGACGAACGCCTATAGAAATTTCACCTCGGAGGTGTTTACTAAAAGCGCGCGTTTCCTCTCCGCTTTCCCCGCGGCTCTCTTATAATTTTTTTTCTCGCGCACAATTTATCAACATATATTTACTCGGTTGATGGCCTTGATCGTCTAGGTGCTCGACCGACATCGCGTCATATTATATTATCGCACTAATCAGTTTTGACCGTTTTATATGATTACGACATCCATACGGCACTATTTACGGACCGGGGCTCGCTGCAAATTGAGCGCGGCAATTCCTGCCTACACCCAAGATTTTTTTGTCCCACCGATCGGAAAAATAATTATGCACCATCGTTGAACGCGTGACATTGATAGTGATATCTATCCTCACGTTTAAAATTCTAACGAGTAGAATTGCGTAGGAACAAATTACGAACGTCAAAGAAAAAAAAAAAATACGTAATTGTAAAATAAAATTAGATGTTGTTTACCACTAACGTAAATATAGGTCAATTGATTTTTTATTGTGTCTTTATATTCTTTAAAACGTAAGAAAAATATATAATGATGCGGTCAAATGTTATAGAATAAGGCAATAAGAGATAACAAATAATCTGGAATTAAAATAAAGATATGTAAGAGGTAACCCAGAACTCTTTCTAAATTCTATATAGAATTACCACATTTAAATTTCTATACCGCTAGATCTATAAAATGATTTAACTCCTTTAATGCTACGAAAAATACCTGCATGTTTTTGAAGGTTGCATTATATAATATCATGTTTTTTTTTTAAATGAAGAGTACGCACATTAATATGAATAATAACCCTTGATAGCAAAGCCTGCGGAAACAGATTTGGAGCAGAACCTGCTGACAATGTTCGATTGCAAATTGGCAACAAATTGTAGACAGAGTCTGTATTGTCAGCAGACTCTGTTCGGTTTTTGCTACCAACCTGCTGACATGCTGTCAACGTCTGCTGACAAAAACATGTCAGCAAACGTTGACAGCAGTTTGGCAGCAGTTTACTACCCTCTGATAGCAAAATGATGCCAAATTGCGCGCAAATTGGCAGCAAACTCGATCAGATCTTGACTACAAAACCGTAGCCATCTGCGTCTGCATTTGGCTATGGATTTGGTGACAACATTTACTGACATGTTTTGCAGCAGATTGGTGACAAAAACCGAGCAGAGTCTGCCGACATGATCTGACAGCAGATTGGTAGCAAAAACCGAACAGAGTCTGCTGACAATATTTGGTAATACGCAGACTCTGTCTACAATTTGTTGCCTTTCTGCAATCAGAAATTGTCAACAAACTCTGCTCGGTTTTTGCAACCAATCTGCTGCAAAACATGTCACTGTCAGCAAAAATGCGGACGCAGATGGCTACGGTTTTATAGTCGGTTTTGCTATCAGGGAATAGATGTTGGAAGGAAAAAAAGAAAAGAAAAACTAGGATGAACAAAAAACAACTAGAGTTTAAATAATAAAAAACAAACTTAATGTGCATTATATATACGTAGTCGCTATTAGATTCTTTTAAGGCTGCGAGGAGCTAAGCCAATTGTTGATGCTTACAATTATATTAAGAAAGTAAAAATAAAATTAGACATTTATTAATAAACAAACAGACGTTTTGACCTTATATGTATAAGATTTTAAATCTCTCGACAGAATTTCAATATTGTTATAATTATATGTAAGAATTTTAATATCTCGACAGATTTCCAATATTGTTAACTATATGTAAGAATTTTAATCTTTTGATAGAATTTAATTTCTTAAATCGCTCTAATTAGTGAATTATATCACCGAAGATGCATCAATCTCATCTTATAAATACATTTTGCGTTCAGAAAAATATGATATATACTATTGAGAAATGTGGATACTTTCTTGGACACTGAAGATAACTTAATTAATAAATATCTATTTTTATTTTTACTTTATTGTTAATATAATTGTAAGCATCAACTGGCTTGGCTCCTTATAGCCTTTTGTTATTCTAACTTTATTTGAATTTATTCGTTGAAGCCTTTATCTAAATTCATTTTGAATTTAAAATTTTTCTTTTAAATTTGTTTAATACTTAAAAATTTTATAGTAAAAAAGTGTATACAAGTTAAAATAATGTTTTACAAAATAAACTATTAATAGTAATTAACTCATATTTGAAATTAACTGAATTAAATTAAAAATTATTAACTTATTTTGTTGATAGCTTATTTATTACACTTAAATAGTATATACTTCTTAATTATTTAGTATTAATTGTACTAATAATTAATAAACTATAATTTTATTTATTCAAACTCTTGATCATAGCCCCATTCTTTATATAGCTCATTTAGTGTATGTATATTAAACATACTTAAAATGAAATAGACACGTGTATGTATGTACATAATTTGATAAAAACAAAATAAAAGTGAATGTAGTTCAGTGCAGCCCTTAGGTGCAGCCACTTCTGACGTATATCTACATAATATATATATATATATATGTACATCTGTAAGCACAGCGTGTAGTCACAGATGTCTGTGGATGTAGTAGTGTAACCGTAGCCTGTAATTTCAAGTGCAGAAAGTGCAATTCAGTGTAGTTACGAAAAACAGATGCAGCTGAACGAAGTTGGCTGGAAATCGAACGACAAGCGCGATCTACCATTCGTCACGAGAGACACTTCGAGGAAGCATCAGGGCGTCGCGTGTGTGTGTGTATGCATTTTCTTTTTTATTCAAGATCAATTTCAGGTTATTTTCGTCGCACAGCTGATTTACATGTACAAATTTATTGATACTCCACACGCATTGACACATCTGTTCTTATTCCCGTAAAAAATTCATTTCGTTTAACAGTAACATGGCGAGTTCGAACAACAAATCGCAGAGGCTGTCTAATGAAGAGGTCATAGAAGAACTCACCAAAGATCTAGAAAGTTCCTGCATCCGAGTGGACGATTCTTCCGATGCGAACGCGCGAGCGAAGGACGATCAATGGGACGTCGTAGATAAAGAATGCAATGAGGATAGTAATGATAATGCACAAAATATAGAGGAGGACGTAGACGAGGAGCTGCTTAAGGATAGAGACCTGTTACTCACAGAAAGTGAGCAAGAAGTATGTCTATGATATTTTTAAAGATATCTTCTTTACAATATTTTTTTGCTTTCTAGCAAGAGAACACAGTGTAACACAGTAATCATCTTATTATTAGGAGCTTTTCATTTCCTTTTAGTGACACAAATGTCATTTTATCTTTCTTGGCATTCTAATAAGTAACAAAGATAAATAATTGTATGTTGATTTGTGTCACCAAAAGGAAATCATCTTTGTTTAACCCTCCAACAGCATATATATATATATATATTAGATTCTAACAGTCCTTATTTCTCATATATACTTGTGTCATTTTTATAACTTTTCTAAACTTTTTCCAATATCTATATAGCAGAATAATGTAGTACAGACCTTAAAGAACATGTTAGAATTTTTATAAAATTTTTTAGCACTTTGAGAACCTCAAAATCAAGTCTATCACAAATAAATAATATATAGTTCTAAGGTGCTGAAAATAAATATGCTGTTGCAAGGTTAAGACTGACAAGCTATAAGGATATAATATGATTCGCTGTGTTACACTGTCATCTGTGTCTCTGAAAAGCACCCTTCTATTACTATTTTTTGTATGTTGCAATCCATTAATTTTTGCAGGCATTGAAAAGTGAAGCAGAGACTCTAAAACAGGCAGGCAACGAACTTTTTAAAAATGGCGAATATGTACAAGCGATATCGCAGTACACACAAGGATTGCAAACTTGTCCTTTAGCATATAGCAAAGAAAGATCTATATTGTATGCAAATAGAGCAGCAGCAAAAACAAAATGTCAGGTGACTGTCAAAGATGCGTTCATCGATTAATACTGCATGTTTGTATATTTTATAGCTGTTATTAAGAAGTTATTGTTTTCAGACAGAGAAAGATTCGGCGATATCTGATTGTACCAAAGCTATTGAATTAAATTCAAATTATGTAAAAGCGTATATAAGAAGAGCACAGTTGTATGAAGAGATGGAGAAATTAGACGAGGCATTAGAAGATTACAAGAAAGTATTAACATTCGATTCTAGTCACACAGAAGCTAATTACGCTATCAGGGTAATGTATATTATTTATTTAAAATATGAATTTTTGTTCTATAATGCAGCTTGTAATAAAGATTAATTTTTCGAAAAAATGCGTTTAAAGTTTTGATACATTTAAGTAACAATTCCAAACAATGAATAACTGTTGTATTATATATATATATATATATATATATATAACAGTTTTTTATTTAATTAATTTTCGTTTTACATAATTAGTTGATCTCATTTCTTGAGTTCTCAAAAAATGAGATAAGTAAATTCCTTTCTTTAAAGCTTTAATTTAAATTTATAAAATAGCAATTTTAGTACCAAATATTATAGTATATTACTTATGGATATTATAATTGCTAAATTTAAATGCTCAAAAGTTAAAAATGTTTAAAAAGCAAAATTATATTTTTGTAATTTTTATTAATATTACATTTGCTTATTTTTCAGAGGTTACCTCCATTAATTGACGAAAGAAACGAAAAACTGAAGACAGAAATGTTGGGTAAATTGAAAGATCTAGGAAACATGGTTTTGAAACCTTTCGGCCTTTCCACGAATAACTTTGAATTACAGAAGGATTCCAACAGTGGTGGTTATTCCGTAAAGTTCCATCAGAACCCCATGTAACAAGCTAGTTATATGTTTCTTATTCATAAAAACAATTATGGATAAAATTTGTCCTTTACCTGTAAGAAATTAAGATATATTTGTATATATCTGCACGAATCCTATTATGGATTTTATCCCTCGCTCTATAATTAAATATAGACATTGATGAAAGATTGACAGGATAAAGTGATTCAAATTGTGAAAATTTCATCAGATTTTACATAGAAAGTTACTTTACAATTTTATAAGACATATTTATATATTCTATATGGATATTACTTTGTATTTTATTCTTAACTCTACAATTAAATACAGATATTGGAATCTCGACAGGATAAAATTATCCAAATCATGAAAATCTGATCAAATTTTATACATATAACCGTTTCGACAATTTTCCGCGCAAAGCGAGTTTGACTCGAAATATTTCTTTGCTCGAGTTAACCGAAGCTCCAACAAGCAACATATATCGCAAGTCGCAATGTCGGATATCTCGCTATATTTGGCGCCAATGCCAGGTCGGATATAGTCTATGGTTCAATAATACAGAGTTATATCGCCATCCCCGATAATTTTAGCCGCGGTTCTTTCACAAAGAGGTTGAACGACTTTGCAATCTCGGGAGCAATGAACGTTCTCGGTCACAGATTATAAATTATTATTCGATATTAATTCAAAATTTGAAAGTGTAATTCGCACAATTTTGATATTGAAAAAAAAAACTCGATCGTTCTTTTCTTTTGGATGACAGTCGTTAAAAATGCCGAAACGTCAAATATAGGTGTGTGTATATATATATATATCAATCTATACTAGCGAATTCGATTGATCGCATTTAACGCGCACTAGTGCATATTAAAGCCGTTTGTACATAAATCGACATGAAAATGTTTAAATATAAAAACGGATTGAACCATCGTCAATACATTTTGTTGTGTGGTTGAATAAAACCAGTTATTTTACAATTTGAAATATTTACATTTTACTTTTACAAATTAAATTCTATGTACAACTATATTATGCACTAGTCTAACCGAATTTGTTATTAATTACGAGGAAAATTTAGTAAATAAAAAAAAATAACAATTTTTATTCTATCGATATCTAAAAAAGTAGCATCAGTTTCTCTATTCCCCCACCTCCTCCCCTATAAGTGAGCAAGTGCAATGAACGATCAGGAGGGTGCGGAGGGATGAACCGGTGACGTATCACGCGCAAGCGTCTGACGTCACCGTCGTCGGAGCACGGTGCATCGTCGGGATAGACGAGGGGTTGAGCGAAGAGGGA
The DNA here is from genome assembly GCF_001594065.2 of Cyphomyrmex costatus. Taxonomy (NCBI): domain Eukaryota; kingdom Metazoa; phylum Arthropoda; class Insecta; order Hymenoptera; family Formicidae; genus Cyphomyrmex; species Cyphomyrmex costatus. Next base: position 148,961 of record NW_017280159.1, read on the forward strand.
ACGAAAGCGTGCGCGTAGGCGTGGGTTAGAATTGGGGGCGCGATTCCCCGAATTTTCTTTCAGGTGCCAATGAATCGCGCTCGCAGATAATATCACAATATTATCTCAGTATGGATCAGCAATTGGTATTGAATTAAATTAATTAGTGAAATCACTTAAAAAATTGTAATAACGATCGTTGTGCCGTACTGGAAACGTATCGATAAAAGACGATATGCGATCGATGAAAAACGGTGACATTTAATCGCGCGAGGGCAGTGAGCAGCCACCCCATCAGGCGAGCACTGATACTGTAAAGGGTCTAAAGGGATGCGGGGGGGTAGGAGGAAGGGCGAGGATGCGGCGCCACAGCGTGTCGCTCGCGCGTCAAAGGGAACGAGGAGGGGATGCAAGGTAGAGGAGGAAGAGAGAGAGAGAGACTCAGTGCACGTCAGGGAACGGGAGAGGCGAGAGGGAGAGAGAGATACGTGCATGATACACACACGCACGATGGCCGTGCGCCGAGACGGCGAGACCAGACCGCGACGACGGCGACAGTGAGGGGGACGGCCGAGTCGTAGCCGCGGGGCGTAAATACGTGTGCGCGGCACCGGGATGCCCGGTTGATCCCGGTGGGACACGCGCGCGATCGTACACGCGGATCACGAAGGGATCGACGGAACATCGTGACGAAGACGACGGCGGCGGCGGCGGCGGCGGCGGCGGCGGCGGGCGACCCTCGAACGAGGAGGACTTTCGGAGTCGCGGACGAGCAAGACGCGGGCCCACCCTCACCCGCTCGCATCTTCTTCCTCCACTTCCTTTCCCTCCTCTTTCCGTGGGATATACGAGTTACGTGACGAAGTGATAAGGGAGCTCACGGCGACAGCGGACGCATCGTCTCGCTACCCTAGTTTTGATTATCAGTGCCGCGCTACCTATATCCGGCGCCGTACACCCTCGGGGTCTTCCGACTGGAGCACGGCAGACGGCGACGATGCACGGCGAAAAAGGGGTAAGCCGGATAACGGAGCGCGCGGAATCTCGGATCTGTCGGAGCATGAAAAATTGGGTCATCAGTTCGTTTATCGGTTCCCGTTATCAGAGCGAATGATAGCGATATCCTATCGCTTGGTTCCCTCGTCTCATCGATGTGCCGAGGATCGAAGGATAGATCGCTTCGGAAAGATCGAAAACGCGCGGAAGGTCTCGGTCTCTCTTCACAACGGAACATCGTGACTTTCCGGCGCGCAAACGACAGTTTTCTTGCGACCAGTTTCTCCCGTTTGAGCTGAAAATTGTATATAATTCGTAAAAATATTAGACACTACTTAAGACCTACTTTGAGCGAATATATAGGATCTTCCTTACATCTTTACTTAATTTGTCCCGAGAGAGATTCTCCTTCGCTGAGAAATACGACTCGCTCGGTTTCGCGATCGTTCTCTCACACTTTCCTCGTCTAAAATGGGGCGGTTGCATTTTGCAGGCGCAATTACTTGTAAATATTTATACTGCAAAAATGCATTAAAGAAAGAAGAATGTGAGAGATGTAACTGGGTCGAACAGATCTATTCCTCGCGGATTTTTTCTTAAGTTATTTGATAGAAAAATGCGAAAGAGACAGGGTGATGTATAAATGATGTTGATTTTTTTCATTAAGTAGCTAATGGATTGTATTAGCAATTTGTTTAACCATGAGATTAAACTCGCGTAAACAGTAAGATTGTAATGAAATGTTATATTTTGATTTGTTTATAAAACAGAGAAGAAAAATTTTAATAAAATAGGTTCTCCGATTAAAATTTATGAGAAATCAAATAAGTTGAAGATTTCAAGGACTCTTTTATATACCTAATAATAATTAATACGTTAAACAGGGCGAATAAGAGTCAAATTACAATTTAAAATCTAAATCTGATAATTTATAAGAAATATTTCAAGAAATCGCTAATTCAATAATACTCTCTTTAGTATTAAAAAAAAATAAAAGAGCAATTTTGTGTCACAATGATGCTTAGAGCTTCTCGCTATTTGACAATCGTGAAAATTTCAGTAAGATGAGCGTAATGGCTGTATAGCGTGCAAACCGCAAATAGAGTATACAAACAAGTAGTAAAGTCCGATAGCACAACTTCCATACGAAAAAGTGGCCACAAAACGAGGACTTCCGGTATTTTACCAACATCATCTTCCTCGACGCGGCGACCAGCGTATCTATAGAAGTCGAAATGGATCGGAATTATTCTATTTTTCCTATAAAAAAATACAATAAAAATTTACTGCATTACTGAATAATTCCGATCAGAATCCATCCTGAATATAATTCCATAATACGTATCGAGAGAATCGATCGTGTATCTCAAGTTTAAGTTTAAAATTATAAAAACGAGTAAATTCACTAGAATATCTATTAATGTCGTTAATCTTTGTAATTTTTATCTCATTTCAACATAAACGATCTCCTGGACTGCGTTCGAAAACGCTGCTCCAGTCTCTTTGAATATAATTTTATTTTTGTTGCTCATTGAATGTTGAAGCAAGAATAACATGATCGAGTGATATTTTTAAACACAATTCTGGAAACAAAATAAAAATTACAAAAATGAGCAAAATTCATTTGACGCAATTTAATTGTAAATATTCTAATAAATTCGCTCTTTTGTAATTTTCACCTAATTTAAAGACACATAAACGACTCCCTGTGTATCACGTCCAATTAGGATTTTGTAAACGGATACGTGAGAGAATAATACGTCACTAATTAACGTATTTTCATTCTTGAGAGTTTCCATTCTGATATATAAGTATATCGATTCCACATATCGTACACGTGCAGTTTTATTATGATGGGTAGCATTGTATTTTTTTCATGTTAGGTATTTTTATACATAAAAGAGATATATATATATTATAATATAAAAGAGATTTTTATACGTAAAAAGAGAAAGAAAGAAGCAGAGAGGAATTATGAACATTTATATATTTTTCTTTATGCATGGAAGTTGCTACATTTCATTAAATTATATGCTATATCTATTATTATATCTAATTATATACGCTACATTTCATTACGTTATATCTATTATATTTATTGTCGCACGACATTTTTATCTCAACGCAATCTTTTTGATTGCAATAAACGAAATTGGCTTTTGCTATATGAAAGAATCGCTCAAACAAGAATTGAATGTACCTGTCTGTCATAATTAATATCAATAATACAATAGTAGTATCCACTTTGTCGGATTTTCTATTGACGCGCGTTTTCTATTGATGTGTAACACTATTGACAGAATTGTCGTAATGCGAGATACACTTTATTACGGTTACGATTATTTACGGAGTGCGGTGTAATAATTTCAACGTACATCTATTTTCCCGGCATAAATTTCACAAAATTGATAATCGACGCAAACGTTAATCGTGAAACCAGCGCGGCGGCCGTCGGGGAAAAGGGATTAATTTAACGGCTTATTCTTTCACATTGAAGAGAAAAGCTGATATATAACGCCACTTTCCGGATTAATGTGATTTCAAAAGTTATATTTACAGAGAGCGCGTTCGAGGGTGCGGGTCGCATTGCGAAAATTGTAATATATATACGGGGTGTATCGAAAAGTTGAGCGCGAAAGATCGAGAATTTTCCAGCGAGATTTTAGAACGGCGAATGAGGGACTCGAAATGCCTGTCGACAAGTTTTATCGTGATAGAGTTTTATGTCGAGGGTCGTATAAGATAAAATAAAAATTTTGTTGAAAATCTCGAGGCCAATGGCAAACCACCCACTACTCGCGCTGACCTTTTTAGCCATGGGGAGAGCCATTCGCTCTTTCAACGTGCGCGGGTTGGACACCTCGTATATGTAGATGCGTATTAATTTTGCCGACGGCAATTAGACAATATACCGATATACCGTATAACGATCCTCGAGTGCGCTTGTCACTTTTACGCTGTATGCATGAATACAGCGCATTTACGCGGGATTACACGTGCATCGCTTTATCGCGTCCGACTTTCCCGATTCGCATCCATAGCGGATGTCCGCGTATATATGTGTCTTTGATCACTAATGAATCGTGCTCGTTGCGATTGCGTAATGCAGCGAATTATTTCCGTGCGCGACATGACACACGCCAATGGAAATCCTCTCTCGAGGGATTTTAGGGCTCCACAGCGGCTTTAATTACATCCACGGAAAATGTGTTACGGGGAATTTTACCGCGAATATTTCTCATTTACATGTACATGTTGCGTTATTTATTGCGTAGCATGTTTTTATCAATTGTATCGCGAATATCGAAAATTTCGAATTCGCGATGAAATCGCGAAAAACAGAGGACCGTGGCTATCGAAAATTTTCGACTATTGGGTAATTCTATTATATATTGCTCATATAAAAAATCTTTTCAAATACAAATCTACAAATACTCAAAGATGTAGTATACGTATTTTTTTTTTTTAAATGAAAAGACCACAGATTTGTCTATATTTAAAAATACAGTATATAAAAGATAATAAAGCTTCAAAGGAATAAATTATAAAATTAATAAAAATATGAGCCAATGTAAGTCAACACAAGATAATAGTGTATAATAATTGTATATAGTAATGACAATAAAATAAAATAATAACGTTTCAACCACAAATTGTAAAGCAAAAAGATTTACAGATAATTATTGAATATTATATAGCGCAATAATATAATCGAAGTACTTAATAGAACAATGGAAATATTTTATGTTTAAAGTCTGTATATAAATCCAAAAATAAAATCATCAACCCTCAATAATATTTGGCAGAAAAATTCCAAGAGTTTTTTTTTGCTCGATCAAAGCGCATGACGTATGTGTGGTAAAACGTTATACACACACACACATACACATACGATATTATTTACTAAAAATTATACTTATCATATCGTAATGCTCTCAATAATTCTATAAATTTTTTTTAATAAAACGTTATTTATTATTGTCATTATATACATAACACAACAATAATGTATATTATAACATTATCTTGTATCGGCTTATATTGATTTATTTTTATTAATTTTATGATTATTTCCTATATTGTATTTAAAAATAATGCGAAAAGCTTGACAACAATTTAGAACCTGGGCTATAAATTATTCATAAATAAAATTATTAAATATAATATTATTACAAATATAAATATTTGATAATACAATTTTATAGTTTAAATGACGTTATTGAGCTGTTTCATATGTGAAAAAAAAGTTTAATTTTATACAGATAGTATAAATTTCTAATTCTATAGTAATTTTTTGTAGAGAGAAACTATATATATATCTGATACATTATAATATACGTAATTAATATTTTTAAGTTGATTATAACAAAAAATTGAAAATCAGATTGATAAAAATTGTCAAATTACATGTTGGCACAAAATTTCTGACAGCTACTATAATCCGAACAATTTCGCGTTTGAAAGGTCATATTCTTTTAGTAAAAATGTCGATCATTCGGTTAGAATGGAAAGATTAGAGAGATTGTATAGCATTATTAGGAATTCATTTACTCACGAACAAAACGAAACGTTTTGCTTAGCAGACAAGTTCGCTTTTCTTAAAGAGACATAGTTTACGCATGCGAGAGAATATCATCGATTTACCCAGTCGCGTTGTATTTAATGACAATACGTGCATACGGACGATAGTTTCGTTACTTAGAGGCCATACGTGTACATCCATACATGTCTGAACAGTGGGTGCCGTGTCATATGTTACCTGCGTGTATGACGTCGATGACGCGATTCCCACCGAGTTGGAGCACGCGACATCGATAATCATAATGATTGCGGCACAGGTGGAATTGTTTCTAAACACAGTCGTGCCAGATTCGAGCTTGCAAACATGCTTGCCACTTAAGAGAAACGTCGATAAGAGGTAGGACGATGTAAAGACCCTGCACGATTGAGATATGAAACGCCGGGATAAAGTCGATCCTAAAGACGGGCGTTTTCGCGCGAGGGAATTGCCGTCTGCCGTCTTAAAGACGACAGGATATCACGTCACCGAAGGTCGTTCGTATCCTCGTAATGGGTGCGAGGTAACTCGATGTGACTTGGTATAAAACTTAGTATAAAACCGATACAATCACGAAATTGCTTCCATTTCCACGTTTGTATACAATAAAGATCGCTCTTCCCGAATTGGTTCGAGGATTTCGGCTCCTCAAATCGTGTAAGAAAAAAAATTCAAAAGAGATAGAATTTTCTCAATATCAAAGAGACGTGCTCGAATTATCCCGATTTAAGTTGCTTATATTTTCATACAAGAAAGAAATGAGAATCACTATTTATTTTGCCTCCTGATGGGACTAATGCGGGGTCTATACAATAGAAGTCGCAGCGGTCGTAAAGTCTCGTAAAAAATTAACCAATCATAATCGATTATTCTTCTCACATTCAATTGTGATTGGTTATTTTTTTACGACTTAAGACTCTATAGCTGCTACAATTTCTATTATAGGCCTTCTACAATAAGTCATTACCTAAGTTTTAAGTATTAAGTCATAAGAAATTGATCAATCACAATCGAATGTGAGAAGAATAATCGACTGTGAGTGGTCAATTTCTTATGACTTAATACTTAAAACTTAGGTAATGGCTTATTGTAGAAGGCCTATTTTATAGATCCCTCGTATTAGTCCGCTCAAGAGCAAAACACATTATTGTATAGTACACAATTATAATATTGACACAGAAATACGTACGATCTAAAACTTACAGTAACAAAGAAATATATAAGCTAAAAGAAAATTTTAAATAAAATAAAATCAAAATAACAAAATATACATAGGCACAGTGTATGTATGTAAAGTCTATATAAGGAGAAGAATCTAAACAAGTGTTAATTAAAAGTCGAAAATTCAATAACACATAAATCAGAGTGATAGAGAGAGAAAGCAAGAGGAAGGGATGCTAATCTATAATTACTAAATGTTAATTCGTTCAGTTGCAGACAATGAGATGCAGGTCGCGTAATCTGCAGGCGCGTCGCAGGAGGTGGCCTTTACGATTGGGCCTCTTACTGATTTACGTCCTCGTGCAGTATGTCTCCTCCACGAAAGTTCCTTCTTCGACTGAGACAGTAATGCCGTCATCGAGTTCTATAAAGTGGACATCGGAGCCACCGGTATCTCAGATCATCTCTACCGAGGGGGAAGAACCGATAGAGGAGGTGTCGACGGTCGCTGTGGAAGAACCGAGGAAAACGGGCCATGCTGAGGGATCGAAAACCGAAACGTCGAAGGCTCATGGACGCGCGAAAGCTGAGACGGACGTGAGAGATCTGTCTAAGGTAACCAAGATCAAAGAAACCACGAAAAAGGAAACCGAAACGCTACCGCCGAAACATGATCAAAACAGCACCACTACGGTGAGTATCGTGAGTGTAGGCTTCTATCGTGATATAGCCGGATAGCTTCCTTCTCCTTCTTTCGATTAATAATTGACCACACGAAAACGAAACGGATAGTAGACAAAATATACTTTTAACAGAATAATTTCAGAGGAGCGAAAATATGAAGTCAAGGCACGAGTGTACAAAACATACTCGGCTAGCCGGACGTGACGGTTAAATGGAAAATGTAGATTCCATGAAGCGCGTGACAGTTTTTCAAATAAAAGGAAGGATCCTATTTTCAGTTGATACGGATCTTGATGCTTAATAATATTTATATGTAGATTTACAAATATATTGTCTGTAAACTGCGTTCCAAATTGATTTGACGAAACACATTTATAAACTGAACCTGGAAATATCATCACAAATTGCATTAAAAAAATCATCTCAATTTAATAATGATATAATAATCATCTTAAAATACTGCAAACAATTTATTACTAAAAATAACACATTTTTTTTATAGAACTGAAAATGTATTATAAATTTACATATATGTGTGTGTGTGAATATTATTAAGTAGCAAGATTTACTTAAAACTAGGATTCTTTCTCTTATTTGATTTATTCTCATTTAATTTCTATTTATTATTAATTATAGTTTTTGTTTGCAAAAAAATTCTTATAAAATTTGGTGTAGAACTTATGGATGCACAATCAACTTTATTGTATTTTTGTCAATACTGTATCGACAGAAATACAATAAAATTCGTTAACAAAACGCAACAACGAACGCAGAAAAATTGTGTTCTATTAACGAATTTTATTGTAACCAAAAATCAATAAAATTTACAATATAATTTTGACGAATTCTATTTAACTCTTAACGTCGACATGATGTGTTACTTAAGCTGTACTCTTAAGCTTTGTGAGAGAAACATGAGCTTGACATAGGCGTAATCAATGCTAATCGACAGCTATCTATCGTGATCTCCACTCGACGCGACGGTTTGCTTGTTGGTGGTTTGCACACCCCATAGGTATCCTTGTATCTCGCAGCGCAGATGGATACTAACATCTCGAGGAAACAAGATTAGAGGCTGTCGCATAGATCAGAATTGAGATACGCGATACACGATGCGTGGTAGTTGCGTAACACCGTCAGGCGTGATGCATCGGATACTATTGCTACGGATTAACGTGCATTACGAGAGTTTTATACTTTTATGAAGTTTTATAATTTTCCTCGAAGATACAGCTCGAATTATAAACACATAAACAAGCGATCTATATTAAATCTAGAGTACTGCTATAAATTTTTTGCCTTTATTTAAAGCCACGCTGGGGTACAAAAATATTTCATTCTTTATAGCATAAAATGCTTTGTACATGTATAAAAGAATTTAGTGACAGCTCAATCTCTTCGTCTTTTAATAAGGAAGAGAATGACGTTAATTAAATTCAATTTGCTTTATAAGTTGGTTAAAAAAATGGTTTGAACAGAAAAAGTGTTGAAAAAATGCAGAAAAGTCTTTCATACAAATGTTTTTCATACAAAAATAGGTTACGTTCTTCTAATTAATTAATTTTAAACGGGGTTTTAAAGAAGACAGTTTGGGCTATAAAAAAATAATCATTATTGTAATCTCTTAAAAGAGTAGAATCATGTAGTTATAAAAGAATGTCGACAAATATAAAAAATTGGAAAATAGACAACGAAAAATCACTAATAAATTTTTTTACACTTAAATTAATAAATAAATAATTGAAGAGCATATAAACCCACGCGCCTTTGTTATTTATTTATTTATTAAAAAAGCCCTATATTCTTTTGTTATTGTATTTTTTAATTAAAATGAATTAAAATAGTAATAATATAAAAAACAAATTAAAATGGAAATACAGAGAAAAATATAATTAAAAAATTGTAAAAAGACTTTGTTAATTACGCAAATTGTATAAGGTATAATAACGAAGAACTCTGTGGTTTTCACAAACAGATCTTCGGCAAATGCTCCAAGCCACGCGAGTTTTCCACTTGTCCGTTTTAGAGTAGAAAATGCATCTTGCCAATTTGCCGAGCGAACGGGATACAAAAATTCTAGGGTTCAATGCTCAGAATTTCTTCAATTGCTAATCAAAAGTCTCGGTGCAGAATTTTTAATCTGTAATCAAACATGAAGGAGTGGACTAATCCGTTCTTTACTAATGTTTTGATGAAATCTCTTCTCGCGTACTCTGCGTTATTAAAATTATAGAGCACCATTGCCTGCTTCGTCGAGCATATTCATCTATACTCTCATGAGCCATCATAAGGTTTTTCCGACAGTGGAACATCCAATTTAATCAAACACGTCCGTATACCATCTTTCGTGGAGTTGTAAAATGTGATGATTTTAGGTCTTTGTAAATAAAATTACTTACCTGCAAAAATATACAAATGCAATGAGGTACAAGAACGAAATATTATTACGTACATATAACTCAGCAACTAACGACTGACTAGCGTCACTATCGGCTGGTCTGACCCCATTTCCAAAAAGTAAAATTGAATTATGAATTGAATTCTGAACCGAAAATGTCTGCTAGCTTAGCAACGTAGTTTGAAATTTCTTTGAGATTTATTTTTACCCCGGTATAGTATACGTACTCTAGGATTAATAATGAACGATACTTGAATGCTGAAAGAATTTAATCCTCCGAAGCTAACATCAAATTCTGATAAGTTACTGACGACGGGTCTGTGAAATCCATTTAACTTATATGTTGACTAAAAGACTCTTTAAGTAGTCAAAATGACATATTTAATTTGTATTAAAAAAAAGAATGATTATTAAGTTTACTTTAGTAACAATAATTCAAAAATTTCAGACAAATTATTTAATGTAATTGAGTAAATCCAATAGACTTACGTCAATTTTGGAGGATTAATTTGTACGATCTTCTTTCGTTTTAATTTTGTTGTAAATGGAACAGGTTACCCCAACCATCCAAATGACTACGAGGTACCCGTACCCCACGGTGAGACCACGAAGGACCAACTGTTCAGCGCCCGCTATAGAGCAGTTTCCACGACCGATAATGGGCCCCGAAGCCAGGAAACACGGCGGGCTCATAATACACATTCTGGCTGCTATCTACACGTTCCTAGGCCTCGCAATTGTCTGCGATGATTACTTCGTTTCGAGCCTGGATAGGATCTGCGAAGGTGAGGCGAGTGAAAATCGCCCTTCTCCCCCAGCAATCACGTTGAAATCAATAATTCTGTAACTCGCGTTGAGTTACAGCGTCTTTACGCATAATTTTGCAAGAGGATTGTATTTCATTGCGCAGATCTGTCGCGAGATTTGTTATTAAGACAGTGTCTCGATTCCCCGATTTTTTTTAAATTGGAAATAGAGGTTGCTTTTAGATTTTCAATATCCGACATGATTTTGAAATAGTTAAAGAAGATGTACGATCTTTGCGATTTTATTTTAAATAATTTATATTTGAATATTTATATTATATATATATATATATATATATTCATATAATATATATTTATATTATATTATATAATTTATTAGTATTATATAAATTCATTATATATCTTTTATCTTCATCAGAACTGAGACTGTCTCCCGATGTTGCTGGTGCCACTTTCATGGCGGCAGGCTCTTCTGCGCCCGAACTGGCGACAGTTATCATCGGTGTGTTCTTCGCCAAGGACGACATTGGAGTGAGTATTATGGTTGCCTAATCGCGCCTTGCATGCTTCGTCGCGTTCATTAAACGTCATGAAATGTAAACTACATAAATAACATTACGCAAGCCAGTACGCGAGCAAATCATTTGTTTTAATCGCAAGGGAAACTATTTTCGTTATCACGTCACATGAATCTGGCTGTCGCTCGACAGAGTAAGCCAGACGTACCCGTCTCGTTAATTAACAATACAAAATTTGTCAATTAAATTCTTCCGTTTTAGGTCAGCGGCGTTATTGGCAGCGCTGTTTTCAATATAATGTTCGTTATATCGATTTGCGGCCTATGCTCCGCGACGGCCTCAAAGTTGAATTGGTGGCCTCTCTGTCGAGACTGTTTTTTCTACGCCATTTCGATCCTCGTGATGCTCGGTACGATTTACAACGAGTCTATATCCTGGTAAATATCGTCATATATCCAATTGTGTCCGATTGCGGTTGGAAATGTCCGAAAATCTCATAGACGAAATAAAAATGCCTTTCAGGATGGAATCCCTCTTCATGTTAATCATGTACGCAGTCTATTGCGTGGCGCTTTCGTTCAATGCTAAATTGGAACGTTGGGCGAAATCGTACAATATTCCATTCCTGCCGAAAGACGATGAACCCGCTGAGGAAAGCGCTCTGGTGAGCTACAGATCCTTACAGGAGGACCGATTATCCTACACTGGTCCTAACTCGCCGGTCACCGAGCAAATGAAGAATCAAGAAGGTAATCAAATAATCTCGTTTATTCATATCTTCTGTATATTTTTTTAGAGATCTGAATGTATTCTTTATTTTTCAGGAAATGGCATTCAAGAAACGATTGAGCAACAGCAGCAGCAACAGCAGCAGCAACAGCAGCAGCAACAGCAGCAGCAACAGCAGCAGCAGCAACAGCAGCCGCCGCCAGTACCGAGGCAGCCCGAATATTACAAAGCAAAGGAACCCGATCCTAACGAAGTATCGCCGCTCGTGATGCCGACGGATGGTAGCAAGTGGACTTTGTTTACTTGGGGCCTCGTGTATCCTATTCACTTCATGTGTCGGGCGACAATGCCAGATTGCCGGCAAGAAAAGTGGCGGAGCTGGTACCCCTTCACGTTTTGTATATCAATGATCTGGATCAGTTTCTACAGCTACATAATGGTGTGGATGATCACGATCATAGGTAACACTATTATTTGACTCGCTATTGAATCATCTTTCAGCAAATAGAGCCATGTTAGTAAAACGATTGAATTTGCAGGCAGTACTCTGGGCATTCCCGATACCGTGATGGGGTTGACTTTCGTTGCCGCTGGTGTGAGTGTACCGGACGCCCTTTCCTCACTGGCGGTCATTAAGGAAGGTCTTGGTGACATGGCGGTCAGTAACGCCGTAGGCAGCAATGTTTTCGACATCCTGGTATGCCTCGGTCTTCCGTGGTTCATACAGACCGCTATGATACAGCCCGGCTCGCACGTTAATGTCACCAGCAGAGGTATGTGGATTTATCTATTTATATTTTTAATCTCTTTATCTACAAAACATACATACTTGTGCTCTATATCGCTTATATATCTCGTTCTTATCAGGTTTGACATATTCCACCGTTTCTCTACTATCGACGGTGTTATTCCTTGTACTGGCGACACACCTGAATGGCTGGAAGTTAGACCGACGATACGGCGTGGTTCTGATGGTCTGGTACTTAATATTTATCGTGTTCGCGTCACTCTACGAGCTCAACGTCTTCGGCGAGATGAATCCGCCAGTATGCCCTAGCAAGTTCTAATGCAAAGACGCCTCGTTCATTTCCGACCTTTGCTTTGCTCAAACGCGGAACGATCGTCCGGAGCAAGAATCGTCGTCCCGGCCGATTGGCCCGCGAACGATGACGCACGGTCGTAGATCATCGTAAACGCTCAGCGACCTCGTTCGAACGTCCCTTTCCCCTTCTTCCTACTCGATAACGAAGACAGCGAGAAACAAATGAACTTAGAAGGTAGCTGCATGTCAAAAAGAAGCACGATTTTTAGCTTGCTGCGAAATTGTTGAAGCGACCGTTTGAGATTTTAGATAAGAGCAAACGGCTTATGTCGTTGAGCTTTTTTTTTTCTTTTTAGGCTGTTGTAGAGAATCTAGACAATATGTGCTCGCGCGTGAGTACACAGGCATTGTATCCCATTGGTGCTACTAAAAGTGACAAAAATAGTATTTTGTTTGCTTCCGTTCGACTAATGAGTCCAGATCTCTTACAGTTAACTGAAAGTGCAGAAAACATGATTTTTTCTAAGCAACTAAGTTTTCGGACAGGCAATACGGTTATTAAGTTGTAATCATTATATTAGATAACGACGTATTGATGGTATCAGCAGTTGTTTGCTAAAATCAGAAAATTGGCATTAAATCGACCGTCGCAAAGTTCCAAACTTCTCCAATCTTAACTCTTAGCCACAGACCTCATTGTACATCGCGCGAGACTTGTCCGAATCAATATAGAAAAGAAAATGTGATACGTTTTATATCAGCCATATCGCGCAAATGCCTGAGTACCATGGAAGGGAAGTGCGTCTTGACAATTAATCGTTTTATATTCTAAACATTAGAGTAAAAAGAATTCAGTAGAAGTACGGCTTGTTAGAATAGATCTTAGAAGCGTCATATCTGCGGCTAAATGTTAAGACTGTTAACGGTACTGTGCGAATCGTCGAAACTCGGTACTATTATGAAATTGTTACGAACGTGAAATGATCAACAAGAGTTCGGCGAGAGAACTTAAGCGCGATCCTTATCCTATTATCCGACGTGAGATTTCGGAATACTCATAACACCTACCCGTATATTTTTAAAATATATTTTCTATCACGATACGGAACGCGATGTACTGCATAAAATATGAGATAAGAGAAAATATCTTCGCGCGTTTTTCAAGATGCGAGAGGTTGGGGTATATTTGTATATCGATGTACAGATTGTAGGCTAATATTATATTTTGTCATACGGCACATGTTTTAAACCTATCGATTGTTTATAGAATAGAGAAATATCCGAGAATCTCTATCCTATGGTCAATTAACACGCTTGAAATTGCAGTCGTATGATAAAAAACGAACAATGTAATATTAGCTGTACAAGTCAATTATGGTTTCATTCTTGTTTAATTGAAATGTGCTTTTGCCGCCATTCAAGTGACGAGAAGAGACAAGACTTCGCGAGATCAAAGGAGATCCCTCGTAGCGCGAGTGTAAATGTAAAATTTTTCCAAAGAAGAAGCAAACAAAAAAGAAAGAGAAAGATAATGCCTTGAAGCGCAATGCAAAAAATAAATCGAACGTATTATTTCCCGAGTGATCGAGACTTAAATTCGAATTTTTCAACATCGGCGAAACTTTTGACGCGGAAACTTCGCGAGAACGATGGAGCAAGCGAAATTTTATTCGTGACCACGGAGGAAGAAAGGGGGAGGGTTTTTGGTTCTCCACGAGGGCGAATGAGCGCTGAAAGTGACAATAATTAACGCAGCCTTATCCGATGAAAGTATCTACAACCAGCACTATTATACTGCGCGTTCCTTGAGACTGATTCGCGAAGGGGTCACTTGCAAATGGATGAACGGGTACAAAAGGAACATCCACCTACGGTGTAATCGGCGTACCTCCGCTTCCGGGATCCTTTGATCTTTCGAGCGCGTCAGAGTTGACGATTTCGATGACGAGCTGCGGAATCGCGCGACGGAATCCCCGCAGGAGTCGCAAGAAGTGGGCGTTAAAACTAGAAAAAATCGACTCCTTTCGCAATCCTTGTATTCTGAATTCATTTTGATTGGCCGGAAAGTAATCACAGTAATACAAATTAAAATTTCAACAACGTTAAATATACGAAGGCAGTTCGATAAAGCAGTGATTTCTTTTTAATTTTGTAAAAATCAAAATTCAACTTATTTTTTAAAATAGTCTCCTTTTAAAGTCACTGACTTATCAAACCTCCCACGCGCGCGTACGGTGGAGGTATTAAAAATAAAAATATTGCCCAAGGAATACTCGAATTCAAGTTACATTCTAATCACTTGATGAATAACTTGGGTTAATACGAATAGAAAGTCAATGTTTCTAAAAAAAAATTCTTTTATATTATATATTGTTAGTAACACAATTATCGGCGTAATATTGGTCCAATATTGGCCCAATATATCCCCAACATTTCACGAATGCATCGAATAAATTGCTACTAAAATTATATTTAAGAATCCTGCGAGCATTCTGTCGATACAGCTCGTTGGACTGCATCTTTAATAAATCGATTGTTTCCTTAATCGGACGATCGCGAGTACGCAAGGATCGCGCAGAGGCTTTAGTGTGATTATATAAATTTAGAGTACGTATAATATAATAATATAACGCGAAGAGAGGTTTAGATCGCGTAATGACTATTGATCGTTCAACGTGTTTGTTCACTACGTTTGTCCGTTATTGTTAGTGCGTTAGAACGATTTATGAATATAAATATTATTATTATTATATATATATATATATTATATATTCACGTTGCGATGCGTTCGGTGCCGATGGCGAAGGGACCGGAATATATCTCGAGGCTGCTCTATATTCTACGATCGAGGTGAAGCTAAAAGTATAGCCGAAAGCGAATGTCTCAGCGTCGGACGCATCGACGCACGGCTTCCAGAATTTAGAAAGCGCCGACCGAGTAAAATGGCGCCTTAGATCTTCATTAAAAGCGGACCATTCTCGCCGTCGATTTCGCGGGCTCCGTACCGCGGCGTCGATCGCATAATTTGAGGAGGATACATCGAACCTGTGGCGAACGATTTCGTTCGCGCGCACGAAAGAAGCGAGGAAAAAGGATCGTTAAGGGTACGCTTAGGGGTTTCTTCGATCTCCGAGAACGCCTGGAGATCGAAGGCTTTACGAGCAGTAGCAACAAGCAATTCGCGGAAACGCGTTCATTGGACAGAGTTGTCACAAAATTAGAAATCAGAGAAATAGCAAGGAATTTAGAAAACAATCAGAAATTTGGCAAAATTTTATGGAAAATTAAAATTTTTGACTGTAAAGAAAACTTAATATGCGTATACAATTTTGAAATACTGCCAACTTAACAGTTAAATGCGAGCAGTGTCAACAATATTAATAGTAATTTATAATGCTATGTTAAATTGCGGTAAAATATTTGACGATTCCGAAATCAGAATGAAAATACAAAAATTTCAAAATATTATTGAAAGCATTAGAGAAAATCATGAAATTTTGTCTGGAAATCAAAGAAAAGTTATGAAATTTTAAGATGAAAAGTTTGTGACAACCCTGTTGAAGGTTCAGTCCATCCTGTGAAAATCTTTAGGAAGCAAAGACTTGATGTCGTAGTCATCCTTGACAAGGAGTGCCGCGCAAGGACTCCACAGGTCCGCACTTCGAGCATCAACGAATGGAACGATAAGCGAACTTACAATTAGAGTTTATTAAGGGAGCTACCCGTCTAATTTCCGTCTTTTTTTTTTTATCGCGCAGCCCGATGCGCATCCCGTAAACCGTCGGCCGAAACGTCGACGATTACTCGAGGAACCGGTGTCGTTTAGAGTCAATTCACCTGTGGCAATTATTAGTAGTAATTAGGAGAGTTCGCAAGGTGATCTGAAGGATTGGGGGAATAGGGAACGTGCGCGTCCCTCGTCTCCCGTTTCTCGGCACACTGTCCGAACATCGATCAATTCAAGGGTGTCCTTAATAGTGTAATTAAAGTCAATAATGTACCTTTTTAGACGTTCTCTCTCTCTCTCTCTCTCTCTCTCTCTCTCTCTCTCTCTCTCTCATAATTATAATTCCGTGAATTGCCCGTCCTTTTACAATTGTTCCCATCATCTCCAGCGGTTCCCAGAGGATTGCACGGAGAGGCCGACGATGATATATCTATCCTATTATCTACATCAAGTACACACTTGTACAAAATACAGCAGGATGCTTGCACAAAATGCAGGATGACGTGTGAAGCAATGTTCACTGATAACGTTAACGCAAAATATCGAAGGGCGTCGAGCGTAGCGGAGATCAGACGTAATCGTGTTGTTGATCTACCGGAATACAATACGTAGATTTTATATCACGACATTGTGTACTTAGATTATATATATATATATATTACCGATATATACATATTACCTGATTAATTAAGTTTATATAGCTGTCTCTCCTCTACTTGCAGTATTATCCCAGTCTTCGTCGCGTATACACGTTTGGATACGTTTGTACCTGTTAAATCGCGAAGGAGAGAGCCTTCCAACCCCCGTTGTGCGATAAGTCATTTTTCAATGAGTTTCTTCTTTTCAGGATCTCCTCAACGCCTCGCTTTACATTTCGATCCCGCTCTCTTCTTTGCAGCCAGCATGCAATGGCAAACGTAGCCGCGGTCGGTGGCAGCTTCGAAAGTATCATAATTATAACAAACACCCTTATATAACGTTAATAAAATAAAAGAACTGTATACAGCGTAAAGAAAGTAGACATACAACGAATATAATTACATCGGCTGCCGCTGTTTAAATAGCCACGCTATTTTGCCCATACAGCTTTTGCAGCAATCGGCCATTCAGCGAAGTTCCGTTTTCCTTCTTTTTGCGTCGTTCGTCGTACAAAGTGCAAAAAAAGCATGCGAATCACCAGGATCTTTCCATCGTTATTTAAATTTCCAGAAGTATATCCTAACGCGTCAATATATATATAGTACATCTATAATATCTCTAGTCATAGCTTATTACAGCGTTATGTAAATAATTGTTCTACCAATGTCGCATATATAAATATATATATAAGTATTATATATATTTATAGATTTAAATATATATTATATATATATACACATCTGGCAAATATATATACATATATATATATATATGTATGTATATTGAGAGTATACGTGCGTAGTGAATACAGAAAGCTAGAAAGAGCCTAAAGTACACATATATATATATTATAATAAATTTATGCGCCACGTTTCATTGCAAAGAGAGCTACGTACCGAATGGAAACAATTTAATATTACACATACCTTGTTTAGCTTGAAAGCGGGAAGAAAGTAGATTAGTTATGTACTCTAATGTACTTAAAACGTTTCAACAATAAAGCTATTGCTACAATTAATCTCGATTTAAAGGGAACGACTAATTTTAGTTTTAATTTTGTGGGAATTATGAGTAAGCAATAACACTGGGTTTTACGAATTGCATTAATATTTGTGTTTTATTAAATTTCATACAGTTTAAATTAAAGTTACATTATAGACATAGATATTTCAATAATATATACTTCTCTGTGCTCTTAACGCGCGATAATATTTGCGTTCGTAATTAGTTCCCCAGCACTCTATAAATACATCCACGATGCATAAAAAAATATAAAATCTATACAGATTTATATATATGTGTTGTTGTTTGCATAATCGATGCATCATGGATTTTCAGTATTTATATGATGGTGCTTAAATATATATATAAAAAAAATATGTGTACACAAACTTTCGACACGTTCAAGAATCCGCAGTTTTCTGCTCCAATTGATGCTGCGACTGTTGACGTTCCTCATTGCGTGGCATATCGCAGCTCGACAGAGACTGCAGCTTAGGCGGACAATTGTCCAAAGTCGACTCGAGAGCGTACAGTTTGTCGAGTTGCTGGCGAATATGATTCAGACATTCCAGACGAACGATCCGTCTGCTAGTGGAATTTCTACGGATCGTTAGACCGTTGAACAATAGCTGCCAACCATTTTCCTGAAGTTCGCGAGTTATCTTCTCGAGGCTTTCCTGTTCCGTTTGTTCCTGCTGCATAGGCACGTCATTCTGACAACATAGAAAACATTTATCGCAACAATGCAGAAATATTCGACTTAATCCCCTTTTTGTAAAATAATGAGAAAAAGATATTGCTTCCTCGCTTCAAAAGAGTGACAACTAAAGAAATTAATTTTCTCAGAAAAGGAGAAGAGCTATTTTACAACAATTTTAGCTTGAGAAAAAATTTAATAATATTATTCACATTAACAGACACTGCGCCAACGACCTTGATCTTGATATGTCAAAATGACATTCAAAAAGTTTTAGGTAGCGGTCGCGCACTGTGAGTTCGTTCAAAAGTTTTTTTTAACAAATAAAGTTTAAAAAGTAATATCTTATTTTTGCTCTATATACTAACGGACATAACGACTTTCCAAGCGAAGAAAGGTTCACCCCACATCCCCCCTGCCTAGAAGCCTACGACTTTCGGAAGATTTACTCTCCTTTTCCCTTCTTAGATTAAAATGTACTTAAATTATTTAATACGTTTAGATCTCGCTTCGCATGGAAAATCGTGTGCTTCTATAAGGCAGAGGCAGAAAATGGGATAGACCTTCCTTCGTGTGGAAAGTCGAACGCCTTTAAGAATACAGGAAGAATACAGGCTAGTTTTTAATATAGTATATAAAATAAAAATAAATTATTTTCACAACTCTAAAAAATTACTCTTTTATAACGATTTTGACAATTTTTTACATAAAGTCGAGTTTTAGTTTATTTTTTATGACTAATAGAGGGTAATGTTCAGAGTTAACAATTATACTCAAAATCATAATATCATCATTCAAAAATCATTTTTTTTTTTTTAATTATATTACTTTTGTAGCAAGGGAGCTATACACACAGAAAATCTGGGAAAAACCAAGGAAAGTCCTAAACATATAAAAAAAAAAATTTTTTTTTACGCGCATGTATGAGATTGACGAATAAATTAAGATGCATGTCGTATGTACTTTCGTGTCGTCCGTGGTGCCAAGCATACGATCAATCGATTCCAGAATGCGAGTTTTAGTGGCATGGAGATCCAGCTTCGCTAGACGCTCGGGTTCGTTAAGTACGAGTTCCTTCGTGAGTCTATTAATTGACTGGTCAATCATGGTGGATGACTTGCTCCCTGCATCTCCGGTCTTTCTTGATTTCACCGTTCTCGCGAGATTTTCAGGTCTCCGTCTCTCGAGTTTCTTGTCATCCTCGCTTACCGTCGCCTCGCCGTTGCCTCGCTTCAACCTCTCTAGATCCTCGAGACTCAAAACGAGGCTCCTCACCTCCTGAGATTCGACGTCACTTTCGTTCCTCGTCTCTGCGACATATTCACCGTCACCGATGCCGACGTAGCGACGTCTCGGTTCAGAATCCAGCGCGCGCGACTTCCTTAACTGGACAGTACGCGGAATATATTTCACCGACACCTCACTCTCGGCGTCGGAACATTCTCGCTCGTCTGGCGATCTCTAGAAGATATCAGATAAATTTGAAAATAATCGGGTTGATAGAAGATCCCCTTTGATGATTTTTTGTGTAATAAATTACGCTTCCTTCAAAGAGGCTACACGGTATGCAGATTATCTCTGTGTTTTGATACATCGTTAAATGCCAATGTTTCGAGAACATTGCAGTTCATCAGGGCGAGAAGCAACCTGATACACAGTACCAGTATCAAGTTACTTCTCGCCTTAATGAAGTGAACTTCAAAACGTTGGCATTTCACAATGTATCAAGCTACAGAGAACCCGCACATAGCGTATAGCTTCTTTGAAGAAAATAATAGAAAAACCCTCCGAAAGTGTTATTAAATTACACTTCTCTTTCTCTCTAGAATTGTATAGTACGGATAATTTTTCGTTGAAGAGCGAGTATTAGTACCTCAAGTTGTTTACAATGACGGTGTTTTTTTAGCGAGCTTTTGACGGGTATCGCTCGCGCATACTTGGAGCAAGCCACGATATCTTCGTTGGTCAGCTCTGAGTTCGCGGCGTCTCCCTTCATTCTGAACAAATACCTGTCGTGCTCGAATCTCCGCTGACGACGAGACTGCAGTGGTCTTTTGGAACAACGAGGATGAATATCTGTTTGATAATCGTGCCAATATAGTTTCTGCGACAGGGGACTGCTCTGCGATTTCTTGATGGCCGAACTAATCGGTTCCGTAAAAACACGTTCACATTGATCTATCATCGCTTCAACGTTTTCCAAAGTCCTTGAAGGTAATTCTGATTCGATTAGAGAAGTTTTCTAATTTTTTCGTTGAAAGTTAATTAGCTTAATTAAATCTGAATATCTTCAAGCTTTCAACGGAAAGTAAAAGAAAAATAGTAAAAATACCGTGGAGATTGATATAAAGAAGAATATTTCTATGCTCAGACAAATTTATTCTGAGAAATCGATGTCAAGGAATTAAAAAGTCTATTACATACAATCCTATAGCCAAAAGTTTGGAAACACTATTATTTTATATTTTATGAAAAATTAGACATCTCGTTGAAAAAAAATCGTAGAAAAGTTTTCGACCAAGCGTTTTGAAGGGCAAAGATAGGGCTTTAAATTCGCGTTTGAATTTTTTGTCTACATTTTGTTCTTAAATTACATGAAATTAAAAATTGATATTTTTTGCAATATTTTTATCTTACTTTGAAGCGCTTCAGTTTTATGAGACATCATCGAATATAATTTAATACAAAAGTATTTAAAAGTAGGCTTTGTACGCTTTAAAATGCTTTTTAGAAAAATTTAATACGATTATTTTTAACAAAGATATCGAATTTTTACGTAAAAATTCATGTTTCATAAAATTTTTTACTTCAAAACTAAAGAGTTTACGGAAAAAGGAGGAAAACGAAAAAATGTTTATATAAGTATATAAAGTCCCGAATTCGCATAAATTCTTAAAAACAATTTTTTTAACATTTCTTTATTAGCTTTTATTAAAAAAACAAATTTTATTCACTTTGTCATTTCCTGCAGACCAAAAAGTTGCAACTGTCGCAAATCAATTTTCATTAAATAAAAGTTTTTAACTAATAAAGTTTAACTTTGCCCTTCAAAACGCTTGGTCGAAAACTTTTCTACGATTTTTTTTCAACGAGATGTCTAATTTTTCGTAAAATGTGAAATAATAGTGTTTTCAAACTTTTTTGACTATAGGATTGTATGTAACAGACTTTGTAATTCCTTGATATCGATTTCTCAGAATAAATTTGTCTGATTGTGAGTATAGAAATACTCTTCATTATGGGTGCCTTCCAATAAGCGACACAGGTGACACGGTGTGACATAGTGTATCAGGTACATCCTTATTGTTCGCCAATGTTAAACAAGGATGAGATGATCACTGTATTGTACTATATCGCTTGTTGGAAGGCACACTATATCAATCCCCATGGTATTTTTACTATTTTTCTTTTACTTTTCGTTGTGTGAAAGCTTGAAGGTATTCAGATATAATTAAGATAATATATCTCTCTCTCTCTCCCTCTCTCTCTCTCCCTCCCCCCCTCTCTCTCTCTCTCTCTCTCTTCCTCTCTCTCTTCATACAATTTATTTATTGTACATATATCCACACATAGATCTTTTATTTAATTTATAGTTAATTATTAATGTATAATTATTCTTTATTTAGATTTAAATAGAATGAAATAAAAAAATAAAAACAGAGAATATATATATAATATAGGTAATGGATATATACAGGTAATGGATTTTAACAGAAACTATGTATCAATGTATAGCAATTTCTGATTTGAAATCTATTGCCTGTGTATTTATTCCCTACTTCTATCCCTTATTCTCTTTATTGTGTTCGAGCTTTTAATCAGCTAGAAATGTCTTCACCTTGGTCGACTAGGCGAAGAAAATCTTCGCCTTTCAGGCGGGCAATGACACGAAGGACAATGCTTCTCATAATTTCTCGTTTTCCTTTTATGCATCACAACGTTGCGCGGTAAGTCCTCGGGTTCATTTTGTCCGCAATTAGAGCAGAACTCACCGTGATGATACAATCCGATATTCCTATACGCATTCGCAGGTATTCTCTTGTACAGTTCCATAATTTTCTAAAATAAATTGTATCCAAGACGAGATATAAAAGCTGCCGGAAACTTAATCTTTTTTCAATTTATCCGTACCGTATTCAGTTGTAATCAAAGTTGGCCAAAAGTTCTTGCATCCGATAATAACAAAATTCCACCAAGAAAATCGAACTGAGAACTCATGATACTGTTACTAATACATAATTTCCATTTATCCAAAAGTATACAATAAATTTTGTTCAATTATTAATATCTTCGTGAGTTTAGAATCGTGAGCACAAAGAAATATAAAAAAAGTATATAGCTAATATGAAAGATTGTATACCATACATATTCCGTATAGAAAAAAAGAAACTAAAGGAAGTTTGACGCAACTCATGCTTGTCCAAGTTCGATGCGAACGTGTTTCGATTCGAGTTCGTTGCAAAATTAGATACAGATCCGAGGAAATCCAATTGATATTGGAGCTGCATAAATCCATTTCGAAAAGTGAAATGTCATGTTATTAGTTACAGCGCGTGCAAAAGTCTTAGAATTAATTAAAATTCCTTTGTAGCTTCTGAAATATTAACATTACTATGTCATATCAATTCTATAGAATTCTCATTGTATATAAACAATCAATTTATTGTATTGATAAAAATATCACAGACTTCAAAAATAGTAATATTTAAATTATATATATACACACACATCTATAAATGCATTCTCGGTAATATAATGGATAATAACTAACAACATAAAATTGCAAATAGATAATAATTATATAATTTCGATAAAAACGAGTAATTAGAAAAATAATAGCAATTTAGAAAAAAAGTATTATTTATGAGAAAAAACATTTTAAGAATTATGATTTGAAGAAATTTTAGAATTTGTGTGAGGGGATTATTCGTACTTATTGTATTATATAAACAAAGATAAAGATTCAGATTTCTAATTCAACAATATACGAAACAACGCTGGATGATTATTGAAACAGGCATATTTATGTGAACATTTATGCCACGTAATTTTTATTTAAAAAATACTGTTTATTGCAAAACAATTTGTATATCTTTCTTCTGACGGGACATAACGTAAAATAAATATCACCATACATACAAATATACACGCGTGACGTAGCGTCAACGTAGAGATTGTACATTGTTTTTACAGTCTGGATTTAATATTCCGTAGAATGCTTTTCTTTTGAGTTCTCCCAATTAATAGGCAACGTTATCTAAAAGGAGGCTAGAATGTCGCTAAATGGAGTTCCAGGTTCTTTCGCGGCAGCTTCGAAAGTCTCGACAAATGCCTTCTTTTGAGATTCTTTAGATAGCTGAAATCAATGAATAAAATAAATACTAAAAATAGCTAAAAGTTAAATAACATTGATGTACCTTATGATAGAAATCCGAAGCTGCTATACACAATATTTTTTTGTCTTCATATTCGTATTTTCCTATTCTCGACTGGACATACGGAAATCTACCATGTTATTGCTAAGGAAGAATTACTTCCCCCCCCCCCCCAAAAAAACCGATAAAGTTATATCGATGAAAAAAGGATACAAAGCTCTCAACCAATGATTTGTCGACGCACTTATGAAGAAACAGGACAAGCACCAAGTCGATATTGCCATCGGTAAGCTTTGAATGAAATTCGGTAAACTGAAGACCACCCAGTCTTGAAGGAGCTCCATTTCCGTACAGGTACACGCTTTCTCACAGACCTGGTGTAAAATCAGATCGAATCATACATTTGTAAATCTTTTATTTCACACTTCAGTCGCGATATAATTCAAGATCTTTGATTAATTTACAAACTTTAAAAACTACAGCAGAGAGTAATCTCGGGTGCGGTTGCTGCGGGGACAGGAATTCCCCTATAACTTTAGTGAGGATCTCCGAAGGTGGGAAAAAGTCTCCGAGGAGACACGACAAAACTGTGCATAGCACCTCCACCTCCATGGAATGTCCCTTACGGATCTTATCGAATATCGCGGAAGTGCGTTCGATAGATCGAACCAGCGTCTCTGGTTCTACATCTGGTAACGGTTCTTCGACACCAGGCTGATTCAATCGATCAGCTGCCTCTGTATACATGCACGTCAGCAGAAGTTGTAATGCTGGCAATGAGAGCAGGGGACTGGGTTGCTTTAGCCGATCTATCGCAACTTTAACGATCTGCTCGGCGACCTTGCCAATGACGCTTTTTGTCGCTACGAGCCTCTCAAGACCCTGTTAAGTTAAATAAGCAGTTTGCGTATTCGTGTTACTTAACCAAAGATGAAAAACACCGACATACCTGCAGAAGAGTTTGATGTAAACCGTATGAGATATTTTGAGATGTGACTAGAGAAAGGACTAATTCCAACACGGCCGGCGCTTCCGTGTCTGGCGGTGTGTCTTCCGCATGTTCCAACAAGAAAAACACTAAAGCCCACATTATTCCCTGATGCTCTTCACTTTGGCTTAGAATACTGTATTAGAGTAAAAACGAATTAGATAATGATCACAAAATGACATTAAACAAATTAATAAATGTGTTTAATATTCCTTCATCGAATGAAATGAAATTGTTTTGAATTATCACCTATTCGAATCCTGCGAATCAATGTGTTTCTGTATATATTCAATAGCCAGAGGATGTATAATATTCATTGTTTCTTCGCATTTGGCCAGTACCGCGCTTTGCAGCAAGTACAGAGAGCCGTGAAGCGCAGATACTCTGGAAGCCAGGAATACCGACTTTAAATTAACGTCCACTATACGCTTTACTTTATCTAATGTGTCCAAGTCCTATAAAGTAATGTTAGTTAAAAAGAAGGATTTTTGTTTCTCTTTATCATATGTGATTTCTTTATTATATAAAATTCCTAGCGCGTACCAAAGGCGTTAAAACGGCGGCGGCTTTACACACAGAGACGGTCAGATACTGATGCAAGATCGCATTCTCCGTTGGATGAACCCTCGAGACTTCCAGGCACACGTCCAGCATCCACTGGTATTGCGATCTCTCGAGGAAAAGTTCTGAAATCGCCAGAATAGACTTCATAATCTCCGTCAATAATTGTACAGGCGTATTAACCTGCTGTGACGTCCAAATGGTGTAGTGCTCTATCAGAAAGCGCAGGCAGGAGTCTAGATCGAGAGAAGCGGACATCAGTGCATCATTCCGTCTGTTCTTTAAATCAAGAACGGAAGCGTTTAACTTGTCCTCGTATAAATTGCACAGCGACCATAAATAAGAGACCGACAGTTGGCTATATATATATCTATCGGAAACCGCAGTTCTCTCCACATTGCCTCGCTGAAATATATGATTCAGTTTCAAACCATTCTTACTTTCCGCATCATTCATGTATTCATATTTCCACAGAAGCAATTCCTGTATCGTAAATAGTTTCTGAGAGCTGGTTTTATATACGGAAAGTTGAGGATCTCTCGGGTGGTGGATCAGAGTGCTGGCACCAGGATTGCCGGGACATGGCAGCAGCAACGTTTGCAGCAGTAATCTCGTTATCGCTTGAATCGCCAGGCTGCTCGCTTGTATCAAAGCCGCGACATCGTCCGAGGGCGTGTTCTCATTTTGCAGGAAGTTGAGAACGCTTAGGAACGCCATCCAGATCTCCTCGAATTGTGACCTGGACGTCCAACCTAGTAAGTTTACACGGTAGATAAACTGTTCCAGAACATCCACCTCCTGTAGAAGATTAGATTCAGATGACATGAGCGGAAAATAGCACTTGGTAGGACCTGAACCGATGACGTAACAACCGCGTTTCCAAACCAATGGAGGCGTCAAGATGTAAGAGTTTACTAATGGTTGACGACTTATGCTGATAATCAGCGACTTTATCGTCTTGAATAGATACGGTGGTATATTCCTCGTAGTGTCATCCGCCTGACACTTCTCGAGCCAGGCTACTATCGACGCCATTTGAATGCACGCTCGGGCGTAATCTTTCGTATCCTCATCTTGCAGAGCTGGCTCCAGCGCTTGGCAATCTATCGTCGGCAAGGGATCCACTGTCGTTAGTATACTCTCCACTATTTTCGTCAGAGAGATCGCCGCGGAACAAACCCAAGTATGACGTGCATTGTCACCAAAAATCTTATTCGGAGCGGCGTGTCGCAGAATTTCGGCTGCGCAACTTAGCGCGAGGTCCATATCATGCGGTCTTAATCTATGGACATTCTTCTTATCCGAATAGATCATCCAATGTGCTAGTTCAAGGCATAGCATAGAAAATTTGGCAATATCCTCCTCAAATTTCATATCGATCTTCGCCACATTGTACTTAGTTAATTTTGGTAATGTCATCATGTAAATTTTAACAGTTGGAATTATTGTAAAGAGGATCTCCCAATACAAAGCGTCACTTAGCAATTCGGAGAATCTAGTAGCATATTTTAATTCTTTCCCGCTACTATTGTCCGCCTCTGGATTATAAATCTGATGTGGTTTTGGTACGAGATCGCAGATATAACGAATATGCTCCAACAAACATTGCTTGGCAGCAATATACAAAGGACTAGCATCAAAATAAAAATCCTTTTCGCTCTGCGCTTTTCCGAATTCCAACTTTTGACACTTCTCGACAGTAAAGCGGACTCCTAATATCACACAGTGTTTCAAGATCTTCAGATTGAATTCTTTACAAGAAAGAACACTGATACAATCATCAAAATCCAAATCTTTCAATAACTGAGCTAATTCCATGGGATTGTTACTGGCACTTGCGTGGCAGCAACGTAATCTCACTTGAGACAAGAACCAATTCCGATCCAACTGAATGCTCTTCACGGTGGACGGATTGAACGGTCTGCATTGATCGAGCTCCAGTGGTGACAGATCGTAATATTGTACCGCCAACTTATTCAATAAACTGACTAAACCGCCGTGTTTTCTTGCCAATTTGGTGGTTTGCAGGACGTCCATGATTTTCACGATGTCATCCTTCGACAACTGGTCCTTCACATCTTCCGCGCTAGTAGTCAATAGTATTTCCATCCGACGGCTAGCAATCTTCGCAGCCATTCTTGACAAAGCGAGATATTTGATAGACAACAGCCGTGGTATTAAAGTCATTATAACCGCGCCGCTTTGCGAATGATGTGCGCCCTCAATACACTGCAACAGGCGCTTTATAAAACTGGGTTGCGATAAATCCGTGCATTTCGTTGCCACAGCTTGTACCAACAGTCCACTAGCTGCCGGATTCCTGTGTATCGCCGTGGTCAAAAGATCCCTCACCGGAGATTCAGTGGCGACGTTTATTGCTTCCTCTATGTGATTTACTAATAGCCACGTTAGTGGCTCTACATCATTGAGATTCTCGCATATGTAATCGCAAAATAATATAATTCCTCCTCTTCTAATAATCTGAATATTCGTACTGCTATTAATACAATCGCGTGTTTTCTTTTCATTCGACCAAACATGATCAGACTTGCTGGTACCCAATACTTTCGACCAGAAGGACATTTCGTTGTATCCCAACAGGATCATCAGATACGCCCACTGGCACGTTACTGTTGGACACACGTTTCCAATGCTGAGCATCAAGTAGTTTAATTCATCAATAAGCAATTTTTCTTCATCGGATACGTTCCGCCCCTGAATCATCTGCATTGTTGCGTTCGCTACTTTACAATGACTGCCAGATTCAAACATATGAATGCACAATTGCAGAAAGAATGCAAACTGATGGACGAGATAATTATCATCTACCGTGTAATCAGAGAAGTCAACAAAGGGGTCGGCGGACTTGTGATTTATCAGACCAAGTAGACTAAACACCTTTGTGCTTATTAGATTGATCACCTTGAATATGAATCTAGCAAATACTTGCTCAGGCGGCATTTGGCGCGACTGGATGTTCAAGACGTTCAATGGATCTGCACATTCGCGGGAGAAGGAGCTCCGAAGTGGCGATAACAGATGTGACATGTCTGAAACGTATATGTTGAGATCCAACAGACGCGCTAGCATTGCCTCTTCCTTTGCACAGGAGATTAGAGAGAGCAGTATGACGTTGATCATGCCTAGCCAACGTTTCAGTTTAAGAATTGAAGCAGTCGCGGATATCGATGCGGTGAACAATATCTTCAGGAGTGGATCCACCGGCCGAAAGACTGTGGGCGAGATTGCCGCGAACAGTTTTACCAATGCAATGTGAGCCCTCTCGGATTCTATTCTGAGTTTCCCGGCAGCCAGTATAGGAAGCACAGTGTCCATTGTGAGTCTAGACCACCTTCGCCATTTCTCCTCGCCGTTACCATCCCCGCTAAATCTGGACTCGGCCAAACACAGCGCCAAAAGTTCGACTACCTCGTGATACTCCACCAAACGTAACAGCATGGCTATTAGCACATCTCTCGTTGTTTCCAACTCCCGTTGCTCAATCACGCTTGAACTTCCATTACGGATGAGAAATATATCCTCAATGACGGGCGCAAGCGCGGGTATACAATGTGAGATCGCCGGTTGCCCGCTCGCCATCAGACCATCGCATAATTGAATTATCTTCGGTATGCCTATTATCGCCTTGGAGTGATTTTTTTCATACGACAAGTGTACTAAGAAATTGAAAATTCTCGGTAAGAGATCCTCGGTTTGTTGCACGTGACCCTCCTCGATAAATTCAAACTGCTTTAACACAAATCCGATAAAAATTTTATCGGAGTCCAACAGGCAATAATTAACCTTCAGTTGAACCAACTGACTCAGCAACATCAGAACCTGGCACTGCAGCGCGATATTACTCGTAACAGTGTACTGTTTCAGAGACTTTATAACCATCGGTTCGAAAAGTCGGATGAAGGACGCGACGGACGTTTTCTGATCTGAAGATCGTACCAAAGTCTTAAACACTGAAGAAAATTTACGGTCGCTTTTTCTGCGCAGCAATCCTATCCATCTAAAAGCAAAAGAGAAGACATCAGTGTGTCAGCCTGCATGAAGCATCACTATCGAACTGTTAGAATACTTACCCGTTATCTGGCTCGTTTTCGCCTCTACAATTATTTCCGATGCATTTTATTGTATTCGCCATTTGTCTGGCGGGATGTTGAAAACACTGATTATAAAAACCTCTGATATCATCTTGTAATGCGCTGCATCGATCCACATTTTTTTGTATATCCAGTTCGCTCCACTGTGCGCACACGTTCGTACCAAATAAACACTTCAGCAGTTGCTGCACACATTGAACTGTTGCCGTTGGTGACAATACAACGGTAGTTTTTAAATAACATAACACTTCTTCTGCAATTCTACCTGCTTCGTTGACAGATGCGATTTCAAGGATCTGCGAGAGAACATCCAACATCGCGTTCAGCAAGGAAACATACATCTCGCTGGCTTCATGTTGCAGGGTGACCGAATAATTGGAATGTGCTGCCTTCAGGATGTCGTATATTTTCATGTAATGCGGCGTACTAATGAATGTTCCCATTTGCTCCTTCCCGCCCTTCAAGATGCCGATCTTTTCTCCTTTTTCTTTTGACTTTTGCTCCGACAGGATCTTCTTCCTAGGCGACAACGTTTGCGTGGACAAAGACGGTAATACGGGCTTAGCACTTGCCTGTACTAACTGCACCTCATCGATAACATAGACGAAGATATTCAGAACTCTCGTGATGTGCGTCAATAGTAGTTCCATGTACCTATCCTTACACATACTCCAAAGTTTCATCGGATCACTACCAGTTTTAAAATTACAGACAGCTAACCCAGAAGCCAAATTGCCAGCGAGAAGGATCAAATGTCGATGTGTGGATAAATCTAAGCTGATGGTTGATGATGTTAATAGTGGCAATGCCAATGATAAGAGACCACTGCACACCGGAGAGGAAATCATCTCATTCATAAAACTAATATCATTGGCATCCAATCGGTCGCTATTCTTCTTAGATTTTTTTAGTAATGTCTTTGGTAGGATACAGTCCCATCCTCTAACATAAACCGTAGTAGGATAAGTTTCGCTCAAACAGAAAAGAGTTTCACAACAGCCGTATATTAGATATTTTGAAGAATGCACCGTTAATATTTCTGTTAAGATGTTAACTATACGAGATAATGAATATTCCAGACTAGAATCGTAATTCGTTTCATTATAATGATTCAGAAATACAAAGGGCTTGATAGATGTGTTCACGAACGGCTTATGTTTATCCTGGTAGGACGATAGTTCTGAGATAGTTGATGTTACCGCACTTAAAAACTGTTGAGTATATTGCGTAGCCTTCCTTGTAACGGTATCTTCTTGAGGATGTCGAAAATACAAATATGGGATACTCCTGAAATAAAAAAAAAATATATAACAATACGATAATTCAAGTAAATAGTAAAACTGCACAATTAGAAATGTATCTTACTTAACAATCGCATCTGACGCAGCGTGTCTCACTCTTTGGTCCTGATCACCTAATAACGCTATTATAACATCAATAAAGTGCTCTTGGAATAATGATTGTCTCGTTATGTGTTCTATTGTAATATACGATAATTTGCTCAATAAATCAGCTAATTTTACTTTCACAAGAAAATATGGATTTTTTACAAGTTTTGGCAACGCAGTTAAGATGGTAAGACCGTATTCGTTGTTGATGGAATCTAGTAACTCTGGCAAACAGAGGTTCAACGCGTCCAACGTTTGACGGCAAGTTGTCGCGGAATCATCGTTCAAGCCCTATACATTCGACAAAAACATATGTAAGTTAAAAACTCTTGAGACTGGTGTCGTCCTTTTTAAAACGTATAGACTCACTTTTAAAAGTAACTTTATCATGTCTTCCAATAATATATTTCCACGTCCTTGTCGAGCCATACACTCCATTTCAAAATTCCGGAAGGAGCCGCCATACTGAACAAATATAGACTTTAAAAAGATTCCAATTACCATCGCTATATTGCCCCTGATCTGAGGATCTGGGTGATTGGCAAATAACAAAATGTCTGCAATTAATTGATTTGTTTCATTGCAGCTTGACTCTTTGGCCACGGTCATTGTAAACAAGTGTGGATAAAGTTTGAGAATGTAACCCACGCATGTCAGAGCGAGAGATTTTACGCTAACACGAAATAACTTGTCCGATATCAATTGTCCAGGTTTGCCAGCCAACAAAAAGGACGACACCAAGTAACGGCAGCAAAACTTAACGGGCATATCAGAGTCTGTGAAACTTCCGACGTCCACTTCATACAATGCAAAATCCAGGGAGGATTTCTTAGGGGAAGCAAACGATAGAGTGTTTTCTTCTGAGTAATCTTCCTCCTTTGAGTGTTCACTTTGCAGGCTTGGATAAGGCGTTTTCTCGGATTTTTCCATCTCGCTTTCGATATCACTGCATTCCTCCGCAATCGAATCTAAAAAACAATGAAAGCTAATAAACTGCAAGAGTGTTATACAAATTACCATAACTTTACATGTTCGTTCTTACTGTTAGTGGTTTCGATTTTCAAGTGGCAATAACTTTCTAATATCTTTTCTTTCGTTTCCGTAATGTCGCTCGTACATTCATTCTGTGCTTGTGGATTACTTATGACTGACAATGTCGTTTCCGTATCTGCAATCCACTCTGCGTTTGGAGTAATCTCTGGAATATCAGGCTCGTGCAAGTTTAAAATAGAATCCGAATTTGCACCATAAGCAGTACTCGCACTGGAAAGACTTGTGTGACCCAGCGAGGAAATGCATGCATTTTGATTTAATATTATTCTGCTTTGAGTTATGCCTTCCAAAGACAATAAAACAGAAACCAGTGACTTTGGAGGCATTTTTAGAAGTTGTGCCAAAGTCTCTAAAGCTGCATTTATAATATTATGATCTGAATGCCATTTTGTATAATACAGACATAATTCATAAATATGTAAAAGACTATCTATCTGTTGTGTTTCAACATCTTGGGGCTCCGAGGGTTTACACATGTAAGGTAAAATTACTCTGAGACATCCAAAGACGCCTATAACAGTAGAGGAGTGATCCTCGACGTTTCTTCCTAACGTTATTATATCTGATAAGATAAACTCTATTAATAAATAAACATTTTTTTATTATGCAACACATTATAATTATCTAGCTTACCTAATATATAATCCAATACATAATTTAAAAAAAACTGTGGCTTTCTGCAATTTATACATGTTGTCAGAATCATATTAGCTGCTGCCCTACGGAAAACTGCCTGAGGAGAGGAAATATTTTCAAAGAATGCTCTCAGCAAATTCTGAAACAAGATTTAATTTTTCTCAAGTTCACGGAAAAAGCTTTTAACGTGTATAATTATAATAATATACAAAACGCTTACCTTGACGTCCTTGTCTGACATAAATGGTCCTAATACTTTAAAAATTAATGGTAATGACTGCGATAACGTTTCAATAACAGTATCCTCTGACCGATGCGCAATAATCACTATACATGGAATCAGATTTGATACGTAAGCTTTACCCCTTGAAGGACGTATCATGTGACTCAGTAAACCAAATCTCCAAAGAGCAGCCCTCAGTATGCGCGCAGGTCCATTTCTTTTTATTTCATTATACAACTCTATTTGAATTTTAACAATATTACTGTCAACCATTGCCTAAAAACATCAATTAAATTGTTTTTAAATAAATTTAAATTTCATAATGTACACTTTTATCTTTATTCTTATGTATGCTTTATTAATAAATACCTACAATTTTATGAGTAATGATATCTACAATACCTACAAACTAATGATAAATTTAATCATTTATACTACTTTTGAATGTGTACTAAGGACTATTTTATATAAAGTACCTAAGTACAGTGACACAATGTAATTAATATAATGAAATAATACTTTCTGTTAAATAACAGAACAATATTATTTTTAAGCATTTAATCTTATCAAACATTTATAAGCTCTTGATATTTAACTTTGCTAATTTCATGTATAATAGCTTTTAATATATATTATACTAATTCAGTCAATACCAATTAAACATAACATAATATCAATGTTATCAATTTTGCATAATATAACTGTTATATAACACTGGATGTCTTCTAATAAGCAACACAGATGATACGATGTGACACAATATGTCAGTACATCTTTGTTGTTCGCTAATGTTAAACAAGGATGAGACGATCACTGTACTGTGTTGTACTATGTCTCTTGTTGGAAGGCACACAATATTAATGTTGTATTACTTTTAGTTTGTGTCAATTAGAAATCTAATATAAGAGATTGAACTTGCTATAATATTTAAAGTATGAGTGTACCCTTATAATTTTGTTAAGAGATTCATCTGCAACCATCCTAACATCAGACTCATCGTCGTTACAGAGTGCCAACAACGTTTCGATTGTAGCACTGAGAATCTGTGGAAACTTGGTGTTCTGTCTGACAGTCGGCAAACATATCCCCTCGACGATTATTGCACAACATGACACCTTCTCCTTCCTACTGTTGAAGCATTTGCATAAGAAACAAATCGTCTGTCGTTGCTAAAGAGATGTTTACCGTTCATACCTCGTCCCAGGATCTGATGGAGTGTCCAACTCCAATAAACCGTTCAGCGTCTCTACGGCC
This sequence comes from Cyphomyrmex costatus, assembly GCF_001594065.2. NCBI lineage: Eukaryota > Metazoa > Arthropoda > Insecta > Hymenoptera > Formicidae > Cyphomyrmex > Cyphomyrmex costatus. The sequence continues at coordinate 183,448 of NW_017280159.1, forward strand.
TTCAATACACCGTTTAGATGAGCCATGCTGGATCTTCGAGAGATCGCCGGTTTCTTCGAAGGACTACCTCAAATAATTGTGCGACTGGTGAATGACATCCTGCCGCTTCCTGGCCGCAAATCTATGACAGACCGTGACACACACACATCACAAACTATCGCTACATGCATGGTGGAAATATACAAGGGCTGCATTCGGGCAGCGCGCTATTAGCGCCATTTGTGTGGTACGTCCTTGTCTCACGTCTAATGGACGACGAAGATAAAATGGCTGTGTTCAGCAGAAAAAACAGCTTTGCAACTGTTGTAAAATTCTTAAATATGATTGGCTTATACATTTAGATCTAATGTGGAAATAAGGGCAAGACCAATCATATTAAAGAATTTTACAACAGTTGCAAAGCTGCTTTTTCTGCTGAACGCAGCAATGAAACAAATAGCGCTAATAGCGTCTCCCCGAATCTAGCCAAGGTGAACCATTGCGCATAATGGAGGCATTGAGGGTGTGGCTTAAAGTTTCGAAACCAATCAGTTGTTACCCAAGCGGAGACGCGTGTATCTTAAAGTGTACAAATTGTTAATTGGAAATTAAAACACAATGCATGGAAAATTAAATATATTAAATATAAAATATAAAATAAATACAAAATATGAATATAAAATATTAATAAAAATAACATGCATAAACGAAACAATTTGGTATATTGACTCTTTATTGACACTTCTATATATTGATGTAAAAAGCACGGTTTTAATATTTCTATAAAATTTATCATTACATACTATTTATATTCCAAGTAAATGCAGTAATTGAAATTTGAATACGAGCGGGAATCGCTAGGAAATGGCGGACCAATCAAAAGTGGCACCCTGATTGCCAGTCTATGACCTAGTTTACACCCAGTCGTCCAATCCCGATTTACTTCGAAGTGAAATGAAATTTCATGGATGTAAATGGATTAGTTTCGACTGATTTCAATCCTCTTTTCTCAGCGGAGTAGAACAAATCCGGTGTAAACATTCCATAAATCTATTTCACTTCGAAATGGTTCGGAATTGGACGGCTGGGTGTAAACTAGGTCACTGTTAGAAGGTCTCTAATCGACATCACAGTGGTTTAGTTTCCACCGAAGCATTAATTCGCACCTAATGCGACGTAGAACCAAATTTAACTCGATGGAAATACGTTTGACTCTGCTCATTTTATTTCCACTTCGATCCACAACTTCTACCAGAGTGGCAGCGAATTGACATTAAATTTTAGTCGGTGGAAACGACTGAAATAGATTAAAAGTAAATATCGCCAACCTTTTCATTATTCGTTAAAAGGTTAAAAGTATAAGCCGTTCAAAAATGGATAATAAGCGTGATATTTGGTCATACAATGAAACTTTAACATTAATTCACTTCAATTCCACTTCCAATGGAAACAGTACACCAAGTTTCTATACCGTAGTGGAACCGAATTGAGGGTTTCGGTGGAAACTAGGTCAGTGATAAGGAGCCTACAGACCAGAGCGGCGCAGCGGCGAGCGATAGCCAATGAGAGCCATGCTTTTACGCAAAAACATGGCTCTCATTGACTATCGCTTGCCGCTTCACCGCTGCGCCGCTCTGGTCTGTAGGCTCCTCAAAGACATAGAGAATGGACTGCGCGATCCGTGTGTCAAAATGGTCAACAAAAATGAGAGAGAGGGACCGTGGAAGACGCATGGACATAGAAATATAGGGACAGAGCATAACGTTGCGGGGGGGAAGCCACTGCGGGACGGTGCGACGAGGTAATACATGCCTAAAGCGGGGAGCACAGACTTTTGCACAACGCATAAACCATATACATAAAGAATTTGATTGGTCCATTGACTCATGCATAAGAAAATGGGCCAATGAAATTCCTTATGCACATGCGTTATGCAAAAGTCTAATTCTTTATGTATATGGTTTATGCGTTAAGCAAAAGTCTGTGCTCCCCGCTTTAGTCTGATTGGCTGTTATTGTACGCATGCGCAAGTGCAAGTGTGATATATGTGCATGCAACTCTAACCTCTAACTGGGTTCAAGTCTCAGCACCGGTGAAGTCCTGACATTTTTTCTCGGCTTAGCTCTCACATAAGTCCTGTTCTTTTTACCGAACTGGTACACAGAGTGCAATAAGTTGAAGTGAAATAGATATACGTTTGTTTCATTTCAACTTATTGCACTGTATTACTAGTTCAGCAGTGCAGGCAAAAAGAACAGGCCTATAATATCTTGAAATTAAAATGGTGCAATGTTGTGTACCGAATTGTAGAAATAGATCCGACATTCAAAATTGGAAATGGACAAGCAGTGTGAACAAAAATTGTAAAATTACATTGTAATTTATGTATTTTTTTTATTATACTCTGTTCTCTGTTTCTTTTATTCTGCTTTTATTAGCTTTTAAGTATTTTAATACGTATATTGCCTTGGATTATTATTATTATTAATTTATTTTAATACGTTTTTTTTTATAAATGTTACTCTCGAGAAGAGTACAACAAATTTTGGTTTCACATTTTCAAGCAATATCACATGTTATGGAAAAATTAAATTCTATAATTTTTATTCTACGTAGTATTATATAATCCATCTATATAAATCTAAAATCCTAATTTGTATTTTTTTTATCTACACTAAGAAAAAAATTTGTGGTGTTAAATTTTAATAAATATTTCTTTGAAGTGTCCTAATGGAATATTTACTTATGGTAAATAAATATTTAGATAAATGAAAAAAATGATAGTTGATTCAAACTAATGATTCTTAGATCTAATAAATACGTCTTTAAATTTATTAAATGTTTCGCTGGAACTATTCAAAGAAATATTTATTAAAATTTAGTAAATTTTTTCATAGTGAATAAAAGTACCAAATAAATAGTAATTGTTTAATATTGAATATGCGTACATATTTTTATTTTTCTCATTAGAACTTCTATATAATTCCTTCTCAGATTTCTAATTATTGTTTTATTTTGTTAATCTTATTGGTAATGGGTTACAATTAATTTTTTAACAACGAATTTTTATCATTTTGTTTCGATCATTTATTTGCGATTGGCCGCTAAGTCGATGTTACACGATACTGAGCATGCGCATAGCTGTAGCCAATAAAATTTAGGCATGTACTCCCCCCGCATTTCAGAATAACCCCCCTCGCCTATCTTCGGAGCTAATGCTCTGTCCCTATATTTCTATGTCCATGGGAAGACGGCCATCTCGCTCTCATTCTCTCTTCCATTACACCATGGAATGGAAAAAGATAGAGATGGCCGTCTTCCACGGACTCTCTCTCTCATTTTCGTCGACACATTTTGATACTACATAGATACGGGATCGCGCAGTCTATTCTCTATGTCTTTGAGACTCCTATAAAGTATCCACACGTGCATCGACGCCATGATGAAAATTGTGCGATTCGCGCATGCGTTAAGACATACTTTTACCCATAAATTTTGGAGAGTAATACTACTGTACTTACTTAAGGTACCTTTTCATGCTGTCGCTCATCGCTCGTTTTGAGCGATAAAAGGTTTGTTTTCTGTTCCTGCACTGGTCGCACTAGTTCAAAAAGTGTACACTAAAACGTTTTCTATTCCCAAAATGGCGTCAGCGACACTGTTTTTTGTTCCAGTGCAACAGAACTCAGTGCACGAGTTCACTAGGTCTGGAGCTAGTGCAAGCAGTACAAGTACACTAGTGTACACTAGAGTCCTATATATAAAGAGAAGCGACATTGAACCCCCACCACCAGATCGGATCCCTACCATCACTCCTTACGTCGGCGTGTTCCGATCGCTCCAGTGTTGTAAACATAAACATACTCTAATCTCCAATTCAGTACTCCGATGTGAACAACAAGGCTGTAGTGATTCTCTGTGTTATTTGTGTCGTTTGTTAAAAGGCACACTTTTGAAAAATATTAATCGAGGTGCTGAAAAACACGTCCGACCAGTACGAACACTCGGACAGATTCACATGTATCAGCTTTATGTAATCAGCTGCGGTCACAATATGGCTGCTTTACTTAAGAGGGGAATCCAATCAGAATACATATCAGACTGCCAATCAGAAACTCGGACATCAATGTCGCTTCTCTTTATATATAGGACTCTAGTGTACACCCACGGTAATTAATTCTGTCCCTCGGAAATTTTCACAAAATGAAAAGTGACCTCCTTTCTATATTAATTGTCACTATTCATGCACGATAAGATTCAGTCGTAATGTTAATCGTGCATGGATTGTGACAATTAATATAGAAAGGTGGTCATTTTTTATTTTGTGAAAATTTCCGAGGGACAGAATTAATTACCGTGGGTGTACACTATTCAGCTCATAGAAGATAGTAGTACTAGAGTACGCATTGTCGGAAATTTGAGGAGTGGGGTTAATTCTATCTAGAAAAGGACGCACTCATTTGGAACCATAGACTTATAAGATAGACGGAGCGTTCATACGTGAGAAGTTGAAAACAACATTGAAGGACAGCTCTACTCCAGACCACGGAGGATAGTTGTGTTTCTCTTTCACAGTGAGCGGTGGGGGACCAATCAGCTTGAGCGTATTGCGTAATGTCACAACTTTTGGTTTGTGTGCTGAGAGGTTATAAATTCGAGTGTGTTTTGCAAAGATATAATATTTTTTAATTATTATTCGAAAAAGAAATACAGCAACAGTTTACGCTGAAGGTTAATTTTTTGAAAAAACAACAGTTTACGCTAAAGGTTAATTTTTTGAAAATATGTAAATTATAATAAAATAAATTCTATAGAAGTATTAAATGACCTACTCACAAGTAAACCTACTGAAGTGTAAATCTCCGATTTTGATGAAATTTGGATATGTTGTAAAACATGAAAAACTAAGAGATACGTATTTTTTTTTAGCGGCGGAAAAACATATTTAGGGGGTGAAACAGCCCCTCCGAAATTGGGATGAAAATGGAAAAATGACGATATCTTTGAAGGTAGTGAAGCAATTTTAATGATTTCTGGTAGAAAACTTTCCTAGCGTCGAGTGACATCGTGAAAATGTACCTTTAAGGTAAGAACTCATGGGCGCGTCACTTGACGCGCGCGTCACGCGTCATTGGGGAAATAACTAGATTATAGTGACTTCTAGCACTGTCGCGTTTGACGCGTTTACAGTTGAATTTATCCAACTTTAAATGGTGTCGTCGCCTTTGCCCATTTTTTTTTAGTAACTTCTAACATTATCTGTATGTTTTCCGTGATTACTGTGGGTGTTTTCCAACAACGTATGTACACAGATGACACAGTGTAAAGCGGGGAGCACAGACTTTTGCACAACGCATAAAGCATGTGCATAAGGAATTTCATTGGCTCATTTTCTTATGCATGAATCAATGGACAGATATAGGAAAGTATAGGAAAAAAAGTATAGGAAGACAAAGAAAATACTGTACGATATGTAATGTATTGTCTATGCGTTATGCAAAAGTCTGTGCTCCCCGCTTTACACTGCTCGACACTGTAAAAAGCTAAGTAATCAGTTTTTCGTGTATGTTTCTTTTTAAGAGCAGGAGTTGGAAAGAAACATCTCATCGAATACCATGTTCTGACTTGCAAATGCAACAAAACCATTATAAAATTGCAACTTTTAATTTGTAAATTAATGTATGTACAATAATCCGCTGCAATCCGTCGAAGCTCTCGTTATCATTCTCAGTCAACTTAATACTCTCGGATATCTATCTTCGTTGCTCTTGGCTACTCTCCGACCTGCCGCGACGACCAATCAATTCACTACTAGAAAAGAAGAGAACTACTCCGCGACTATTTTGTCTCTCTTTCTATCAAGTCTTCAGCTTCTCTCGTATGAACGCTCCGTCTATCTTAAGGTGCCTTTTCATGCGACGCTGAAACGCTCCTTTTATAGCGTCAAGAAATATTGAACCTAAAAAAACGAAGTGAATATGGATTTTATCATGCGTTGTTCCCAACTTTGAGACTGGAAGATTTACGATTCCAAAATTATTTTTGCATGTTAGCTGTGCAGGGGGTCGATTCTGTATCTCGAAACGAAGTGAAAATTACAAAAGTGAGCAAATTTACTAGGTATTGACCAAGAAGTTATAAATGTTCTAGTAAATTCGCTCAAATTGCTTTTGCAATTTTCACCTTGTTTCAAGATACAGAATCGATCTCCAGCTCGAGGCTTTATTAGAAATTGTAGGGCCGCATTCACAGCGACAGTATGTTGTGCGCGAGCCTACAGGCCTTGGTACTACTAAAAAACGTTGCCAAAAGCGATGACACCATTTAAAGTTGGATAAATTCAACTGTAAACGCGTCAAACGCGACAGTGCTAGAAGTCACTATAATCTAGTTATTTCCCCAATGACGCGTGACGCACGCGTCAAATTAGCATATATGTAATACTACTATATGGCTAGTGCCTATAAGAGGGAGTGAGAGGAAGCGGTCCCAGAACCACGGTGCGGGAATATATATTTCCCTCTCTTTCTAAGATTACTTTGAGTGTTGTGCGCATGCGTTGGATTGATCGCATCCGCCAATAGGAAAATAGAGTGCGATCAGTGAGATGACGCGAACAGGTTATGCTCGTTATGCTTATTAGATGTGTGCTGTACACAGGCAAAATGGTCAAGATATGTTATTTATGTGGCAAAAAGCCTAATGTGCCTAATGCGACTGAAAACATTAGTTTGCACAGGTATGAAATAGGTATTAGTTTGCACTGATTATCATGAAATTTCTGTAAGGGATTACACTGTATTCTTATATACAAAACGGCAATTTTGAAAAAGTTTATTTCATAAAATAAGGATTAATTTATTTATTCCGACAAAACTGACTCTTTTAACTGTAACAAGTGGTTTGTTTTCTGTTCCTGCACTAGACTGAACTAGAACTCTCTTTCTCACTTTCTACAAATATCAAACATATACCTATCTCACTTTAAGTTCTAAAAGTGTACACTAGTTCAGCCACAGAAAACAGACCTAAGATTATATCCTGAAGCGGAATCAATCACTTTTTCCTTCTTCCTTACACATATATGTATATTTATCCTTCTATTTATCATTGGGTGCATCCAGAAGCACGACCGCTCATTGAGCGCTCAGTGAGCTCTTGTACCTGTTTGGTTTATATATTTAGATCTAATAGAATATACCAATCAGATAAAAAAGCTCATTAAGCGCTTAGTGAGCGGTCGTGCTTCTGGATGCACCTATTGATGGAGGGGATGAATCCGACGCATGCGCACAACGTTCAAAGTACACTGAGAAAGAGAGAGAAGTATATTCCCGCACCGTGGTTCTGGGACATGGACTTCTCTCTCATCTAGCCATATAATAGTATTACATATATGCAAATTAGAGACCCTATACCAGAGTCTGGACACGAGAGCGATTGTGGCAAAATGCTACGAGAGAGAAAGATATATATATATACACTATCTTCGTCTATTAATTCTAACCTTAATGTAATGTATATATTTGTATATTCTCTTTCATTTAAGTTAACAGCGTGAAAAATATTAAATCATCAATGTCGATGTAATAAATATTAAAAATAATAACATTAAATAAATATTTATAGTAAAAATAGGTGGCTGTGCTGCTCCGTATTGTAATAATTCAGCTGTCAAAGGATATGCAATGAAAAGATTTCCTAAAAATCCTGAACGATGAGTTATATGGGTAAAAAATGTTAACCGAGAAGATTGCGGGTACCGACAAACAATTCACTTTTTTGTGAAGTTAGTTAATATTCGTTAAAAAAATTAAAATGTTCTAAAAGTTTATGTATACATTTCTATCCTATATGAATTTATAAGGTTATCGACGTTTGAATTAGAGCGGGAGTTGCAACAAACGACGGACCAATCAGAAATTGTCTCTCACGTGTCCAGACTCTGGTATAGGATCTCTACGTCAAATGACGCGCCCATGAGTTCTTACCTTTATACTGTGACATAGGTTGTATATGGAGCCTTCCATTCTTCTTCTCCCTATTCTTTGTTCTAAACATGTGCGAAGAGTTCAACGTGGAGATTAACTGGTATGTAAGATAAAAATTTAATAATAATTTTTGAAGACAACTTAAACTACAAATACGTATTTATTGGCCATTTTAAAACAGCACAAATACTGATCTCTCCCGCTCAACAGACAGAAATAATTCAAGCACTTATATTTGGCTGTTTTCCAGCTAGGACACAGAAACGTTACACTGTGCTCCACTGTGTAAAGACTTGTTGGAACGATAGAGCTCTAATTGGTAACATTGGCATACTCTACACGTTCGTACTTAGCTTTTTACAGTGTCGAGCAGTGTAACACTGTGTTACAGTTGGAACACTTTGTGTAAGACACAGTGTTACACTGTGTCATCTGTGTACGTTGTTGGAAAACACCCTGCTTGTTTTAAATATCGTCATTTGCCACGATCACATATTATATTTCAAAAAATGGTAAATGTTAAGAAGACCCCGTCCATCTCAAATTTTGATAAAAATATACTCAATCGATGCGTTTTTGCACCAAACGAAAGAATCTGGCAAAAAAAGTGTCGCTCTGTCTCGCGAACCGAGATATTAGTTGCTTTCCATTTACTCCGATTCTCAGATAATTCTCACTTGTGACGTCATATTCAGTTGAATGGGCGTTCCTTTTGCATTCTGAGAAGTGAGATTCAACTGAGTTTTTACCTACAAACTGCACAAGATCAAGACCATGTGCTTTATTGAGTCTCGTAGACTCACTTTAAAAGTGAGGTTATAAACCTGTGTTGTTATTTGTTAATTTTACCAAAGTAAGCAAGTAGTGACGTCATTAATCTGAGTATTTTATACTCAGCTCACTTCAGACTCAGTTTCACTTGTGTGTAAATGAAAACTATTAAGCGTTAAAATTAACGACTATTCAAGTTAGAAAATCCGTCACAGCCACACACACACACACATGGGGGGGTGCAAGGGGATGGCCATGAAGGAAGATATAAGGAGACTCCACTCGGTCTCGCCAGTCTACAAGACATGAACCCATTTTAGGTTTCGAGTTCCGTTTCCGATTCTCGACACTCGCAGCGCTCGTGAATTTAGTAGTGCTGCGCATAATGAGTGCGAGTAAGAGAAATGATCATTTCTCTTACTCGCACTCATCAGAATCGGAAGCTGAACTCGAAACCTAAAATGGGTCCACTTTTATTTTACGGAGTGGAGTCTCCTTATATCTTACTTCCTGGGGGTGGCCTTCGGCCCCCCCTCTCGCACCCACCCCGTCGGCAGAGGTCTCCCCCAACAGTATAATCTAAAGTCATTAGATTTATAATGTCCGCAATCATTTCACCATTTTGACTCCAACATGCGGTTTATTCAAACATATGTATTGGTGTACAATAAAATTCTGAGCTTTTTTTTGTAAAATTCAATCTTTATTCAAAAACAATCGTACGGAAATGGCTTGCTGCGTAACGCCAAACTGTTCTGCAAGCTCCTTTTCAGTTTGCGCAGAGTTTATATCCAGCAGTGTTTGCAATTCGTCCGTTTCAATCTTTTCAGGGCGTCCAGCACGCGATTCATCTTTAAGACTGAAATCTCCTTGGCGAAACTTTTGATACCATCTTTTACGTGTAGCATGACCTTAGAACATATAGTACTGGAAGGAGCATAGTCTCTCGAAAGTGAAGGCGAGTAGATTGACAGAGAGGAATAGATTAAGATCGTAGTTGGTAATGCGCATGACTGTAGGGAGGGAATGCGCGCGCAAACGAATTATACACAGCTGTCAGCTGCAGTGTACATTTGATATATGAATTTAAGGTTAAAGGCTAATAAATTTCAATTAAGAAAACTGAAAATTGCGGTGATTCTTTTGATGAGTTATCAGAACATCATCATAGAGAGTAACATTTTGATTTATTAGAAAGTTGCATATTTCATTTATACAAGTGATTAATTATACTGGAATTAACTTTCTTGCACTGCACTGTTGTATGTAAATATTTGGATAACTACGTCTATTTGTAGCTTGTCTTCTTCTTCTTCTTAATTAATGGCTCCTGCCTCCATAAAGTGAGCGGAGACAAAACGGCCAGTTGCAGGATTCTCTAAACGTTTTTTCGATAATTGTTGTTATCGTTAACTAGCGACAGCCAATGAGAGCCGCGCTTTCTTTTAGGATTGTCCTGCCATTGGCTGTCGCTAGTTAACGATAGCGACAATCATCGATAAAACGTTTAGAGAATCCAGCAACAGATCACGTCTGATGTAGTATCGAATATAATAATTGATACAGAGGGCTCCGAAAGTTTCGGCGCAACGAGACGAAAAGTTTTCCGTCCCAGTATCACACAACCTAAAAAGGTTGGGATTCTCGCGGAGAAGGGGCCAGCAGTACCTAAAAGATACCGCTAGGATAGGGAGGGGGGATCGATGCCACGCGTCGGCGTAAATACGTCGGCGATTTGTCCGCGAGAGAGCGCCGCCAAAATATGAATTACAGACGGCGATCGTTGGCAAGACCGAAACTGGCAAAGAGTCTATATAACTTGGGTGATGCCGCATTTAACGCTAGGATTATAGAGGAATAAGGGTCTATTGTAGGTTCGAGGATAAGTTCCTGGAGAGCAGTTCTCAAAGGGGAGGCATGGGATTCGGTGAGCGGACAGTGAAAGACGAAATGAACAAGATCTTGGAGGGGAGCTCCACAGGGGCACGAAGGATCATCAATCAGATTTTTCCTGTAAAGGCTGTGATTAAGATTATAGTGGTTACTTCTGAGACGATTCATGGTGGTGATTAACATGCGAGAGAGCCGAGCGTCATAGAACCAGGGTTTTTTGGTTTCCTGGCTGTAACAATTTTTGAAGTAAAATTCCCCTTTATGATTGGACGATTGCTTTAAGTAGTCCTCAAAATTCCTATCGAGTTGTCTTTTTGGAATTATATATAAGTCTGAATAGGGAACTTTGAAATTGGAGTCAATGCCTTCTCTGATGGCTTTTTTTGCCAGCTCATCCGCTGTTTCGTTCCCCTTAATGCCACGATGCGAAGGAATCCAAATGAATGTAATATGAGAGTTGTTAAACTTGGCTTCCTCGATGAGAGCTCTAATATAACAGACGATGTAATTATTAGTTTTATTTCGAAAGCCTTTGAGTGTTTCTAGAACGCTCTTAAAGTCCGACACGATTACTGCTCGTTTTAATCCGTTATGCAGGATAAATAACATAGCGTTATAAATGGCCCAAGCTTCCGCGGTAAAAATTGACGCATAAGGGGAGAGCTTACACATATATTCCAGATTGAGCTGCGGAGAAAATACCGCAGAACCAACATAGGTGTTATCATCCACTTTGGAGCCATCGGTATAAAACACATTGGCATTATGTAACTGGGTTTGAAAATGTTCTTCAAAGACGAGCTGCACTGCGTGTTTAGGTAGATCATCAAGGTTATTAAGAATAGCTTTAGGAAGAGAGAGGAAATCCGCATTTTCAACAGTAGAAGTAAAGGAGTTTTGATAGGCAGGTAGCGCTGGTGTAGTATGGAGGGTGTTCCTGTGAGACCACATCCGAAAGAAGACTAATGCTGCAGGAAAGTTCTTGTTGAGATAATGGTTGAAACCAGGATTGGACAGCGAGATAAATAAGTCCAAAAGTATGTTGGTAACCGGATGTTCTTGGATAGATAAAATTCTGATAAAATATCTAGCTGCCAATAACTCAAATCTTAGTTTAAGTAGAGGAAGCTTAGTTTCAGCGTGCATGACATTAATCGGCGTGTAGATCCGATATCCACATGCAAGGCGGATCGCTTGGTTTTGAATCCGTTGTAGTTTAATAATTGACTGGTTGCGCTTAAGAGCGAAAATAAGCGAGGCGTACTCGAAAGAAGCTCGTATCATGGCTGAATAGATATTGAGCAAAAGACAGGGATTAGCTCCCCACCATGTTCCTCGTAACATCGAAAGCACGGCAGAAACACGCTTACCCTTCGCAATGATATGATCCATATGCCTGTCACCAGAAAGTTTTGGGTCAAGGTAAACCCCGAGAAATCTCATGAAGTCGAAGGAGAGATAGAAGTGTCATTAATAGAAATATCAAAGCTCATAGACCTTGGTTTCCTTTTCTTGGAAAAAATCATGAGTTGAGTCTTATTGGCCGAGATCTCAAGGCCCCTGTCCCCGAGATATGCCTGAAGATTAAGTATCGACTATTTAATAGAGCGAAGAGAAGACGAAGGATCAGATTGAGAAGAGAATATAACAATGTCGTCTGCAAATTGTAAAAGGACGAGTATCATGATGTAGGATATCTCTGAGGTAGATGTTAAAGAGAGAGGGGCTAAGAACCGAACCCTGAGGTGTTCCTTTGCGAGAGACATAAACGGGAGACAGAGAACCCTGTGTAACAAATTGCAGATTTCGAGAGGAAATAAGATTATGAATGAATTTGATAAGGAGAAGGGGAAAGCCGAGAGAAATAAGATCTTGTACTAGAACATGAGGGAGGACGTTATCAAATGCCGACTTAACGTCAATGAAAACTGCAATAGTATCACGTCCCTTGATGAAAGAAGTATGGATATGAGTAACAAGTTGGATTAAATTGTCCTGACATGATTTGAATTTGCGAAATCCACATTGATTAGTCGGGAAGAAGAATGGAATGGGAGAAGCCGGAGATTCAGAGATCCAGTATTTCCTGTTAAGAATCATGCGTTCAAAAATTTTGAGAACACACGAGGTGAGAGATATGGGTCTAAAGCCCGTGCCGTTAGGCTTAGGGATAAGGTAAACTATAGAGTGAGACCATTGCGAGGGAAAAACAAAGGAAGAGAATAGTAAGTTCAAGACGAATAATAAGCAAGAAAGAAGGTTATCCGGAAGGAGTTTCAGAAGGCGATACTCCACTTGGTCAAGACCGGGGCTAGAGGAAGTTTTGGCCCCATTTAATGATGCTTTAATTTCATTAAGCGAAAAAGGAGAGTCAAGCCAAGCGAGTCTCTGATCCGTAATAGCCGGGATAGAGGGAAGAGGGGGGGGGGGCACGAAGAAGGACAGATATTCTGAATCGTAGACTGAATACAGTCGTTCGAGTCCTCTGACTTCGAGGAAACCGAATGATTTACCACAAGGCTACGATGTTTAAATCTTTTAATCATTTTCCACAATTCTGCGGAAGGGGTGAGATGGTTGAGTTTCTCACAGAAATCCCTCCATCCCTTGCGTTTAGCCTTGCGAAGAATTTTCCGCGAGTTCCGAACTGATTCAGTATACATATCGTAATTTTCAGTGGAAGGAATACGTTTGTACAGCTTCAAAGCGGCTGCTCTATTCTTGATGGTCTCCTCGCATTCCGGAGTCCACCAGGGAGCCGGTGGAGGAGCCTTAGAGGAGAACTTCCCGTCGTTGAAGAAAGAGATAGATTTTTTGTTTACATTTTTATTGGTAAGGTCAGGAGATTGAGTTACACATGACATGCCGTGGATGAAAGTATTATAACCTTCTATCGGGGAGACCGATAAGGAGGCCGCCGAAGTCTCCTCAATTATGATAGGTGCTTTAAGCATAAGAGTTGGAGCGACAAGGTTCCATTAAAACTGAGTTAAACGTATTCTATGAGAGAAGATGTTGGTCGATCTAATTCTTTCGTTAATCGAAACAAAAATCGGAAAGTGATCACTGCCGCAAAGGTCTGTTCCCACTGAAGCTTGGCAAAGTGTGGCCAAGTCAGAGGAGGAAAAGAAGAGATCAATAATAGAAGGAGTTTTGGAAGGAGGGGGAATGTAGGTGGGAGAAGAGATAGGATTTAAACAGACAAAATTCAAGGACTCCATTAAATCACATATCGCGGTACCCGCCGAGTTGATCTTGTGAGCTCCCCAGAGGGGGTGATGAGCATTAAAATCTCCGGTTATGAGAATAGAAGGAAATTGTTCAAGGAACGAGTGAAATTGATTGATGATATCGCGAGGAAAAGGAGTATTAGGATGTCTGTATACACCGACGATGGGGAAGGAATAACCGTCGGAAAAGACTTTGATAGATATTAATTCGATGGCAAGAGGTCAGGTAGGGAATCAATTATCGAAAATTGAATTGAGTTCCTGATTAAAATAAGAAGGCCTCTAATATCATGTGAAACTGAGTCACGTCTAATACAGTCAAATCCCCGGATCGTAAAAGAGTGGGAAGATGATAAGCAAGTTTCGGCTAAGATAAGGATGTCAAGGTTTTCAATCATCTTCTCGATTTCAGGTTTTTTAGATAATGCACCGCGACAAATTCTAGAAGGAGATTCTAAGAGGGTGAGATGGGGAAAGATTGTTGTAATTGTGGGGGGGTTGAGTAGGCATGATAGAAGTTAGAATGTCTTAGTGAAATCTGCAAGAATCTCTAGTATCTGTCGGAGGCTCTGAACTATAGAAGAGTTACCTTGATCGGAGGAAAGAGTACCTAAGAATTTTGCAGAAGATTCGAAATTAGCCAGATAAAGTTAAACATCCCAGACTGAGATGAATTAGAAGTAGAGAAAGAAGAAGTTTCAGTGGGAATAGTGGGGGTGGGATTAAATGACGAGGATTGAGCATGAGGAAGGGGAGGGGGATAAGAGGGAGGTGAGAGTAAGGAGGGGGGAAATAGTTGGAATTCGACCATCTTCCGTGAGGTGCAATAAGACATGCGTTATGCATTGAACGAAGGTCATTAGATGTTTGGTTATTAGTGTTAATAAGGGGAAGGGGAGGTCTAGGATTTGGAACCGTGCGAGTGTGACGATTAATAAGGGGCTGATTATTAACTTGTTGCGAGGAGCGAACCTTCTCGCTATAAGAGGGAGAATTAACTCCTATATAATCGTGGCCGAATTCAGGGATCTCACCAAGAACTTCATATGGATTAATGTCATAAAAATGCGAAGGTGAACGAGTAAAGGGAGGATTGTCAAAGGAGAAGCGAGGAGAAGATCGTGTGGGGCAGGATGACGTTGATAAAGAGGGAAAAGGAGAAAAGTCATTGTAGGAGGGGATATTGGAAGGCGAGGGGGGATGCGAGGAAAGGCCAAGACTCGCGCGAGCTTCCATGTATGAAATATTTTTTTGTGCGGCAAGTAGGTAGACCTGTCTGTGTTTGAGATAAAGAGGGCATTTAGCGGATGGAGGAAAGTGGTCCTGATTGCAATTGACACACTGAGGCTGGAGTCCCATGAGGCGTATTTGCCGCGTATCGCGTAACCGCGTAACCAATCAAAAGTGATAAAACGCGAAATCACAACAGCAAGTAATTTTTTATCACTTTTGATTGGTTACGTAGTAAGCGATTATTAGTTACGCGATACGCGGCAAATATGCCTCATGGGACTCCAGCCTGAGGAGGAAGATGCATACGCGGGCAATCTTCCTGATTATTATGTTTACCTTGCCCACACCTAGCGCAACGAGGAGAACTCTTGCAATCTGAACTGATGTGTCCAAATCGCAAGCACGAGAAGCACATTAAGACTCGAGGGTTATAAGGGATAATCGGGAAGGAGACATGCATATATGTCAGGGAACGAGGTAATAGCTGACCTTGAAATTTAACCATAACTGAGAGAGAAGGTTGCAGCTCGTCTTTCCCATCCTTTTTAATCCTTCGTTGCAGTCTCTTTACTGATAGAATTTTAGCTTGGGAGGAAAATTCCTTAAGGATAGTTTCCTCCGTAATATCCAAAGGGATGTTTTTGGCAACTCCCGTTCTCATGACCTTAAAAGTAGGGATAGAAGCCTTCAAATTATCAGCTTTAAGAGAATCGAGACTAATGATGTTATTAGCTTTCTCATGATTATTGAGAGCGACCGAAACCTTATTTCGTCCGGCTTACTTAATTTCAATAACATTATTTCCAACATGCTTATGAATGATACGACTAACCATAAGTGGATTGAGGCGGGACGTAGAGTTGTCAGAGTCCTTCTGAATCGAAACGATATATGGTGGTAAATCCCTAGACGAATATTTGCAAATTACCTGAAGAAGCTTGAGTCTGCCGGGTGCCGGCACTCACGGCCGGGGAATCCCCGTCAGTCTTGTCCTTCTTATCAGAAACATTGGCGCGTTTGGAGAACGTTGTATTTGTAGATAATGGGTCGTCGCTCTTCCTCTTGTTGGAAGGATTAGGTTCCTTGTCAATATCCATAGGATTATCAGATTGTACAGATATATCTGAAATAGAGCCGTCGATTTCCCCACCTGAAACAATGGGGGAACGAGATCTACTCGATTCTTTCATTGATTTGGAAGAGGTTGCAGTATCTTGTTCCGATGGATTATCCTGAGATGTAGCATTTTTTGTACGTTTAGAAGAATTTTTATCCTTCTTCTTTCCACGAGACATCTTGAGGGGAACGATGGGAAGTTGAGAATATTTCAGATAGCTCTGCCTAGAAGACTTCTCAATACGAGACAGAGAAGAAGCTCTTGTCTCATGTAAGGTTATATTTGCTTTTTCGTAGAAAGAATTGAAATTTTCGAAAGTTTCTAATGGAAACGAATTATTATGCTGTGATTTCAATTCCCCTCCCGGCTCGGGAGTGAATTGGCCCGAAATCGGGCTCTCCTGCATGCCACCACCACCTACAAAGGGGAAGAAGACGAGAACAAAGAGAAGGAAAAGGAAAAGAAAGGAAATAAGGAAATAGAGAACACGGAAGCGTATCCACTAATTCGCGTATACTTGCGAAACTCTCCCGGTCGCGTATTTCACCACCGGAACACGCACAGAGGCTATCCGCCTGTAAAAAGCCGCTTTTTAATAAGCACTATACTAAAACCGACTGTTTGCGCCAAAAACCCATCCACCATTCATTTGTGCTAAGCATGTTAGAATTGTATGACAACAAAACAAATATATGGTGCTGTGTACATTAATATGAATTTTAGAAGACATAGGAAATGTATAAGAAACAATCCTTACGAAAATTTTATTTACATGGATTTGTTTGTATACAACAGTTATACATGTATATAAATAGATCTTCACTGACAATTTTAAGAGTAATTACGAAAACTAACCTCAAAACTAACATTATAAATTCCGTATATTAATACTATACTCACAAATAATTAAACTTACAAGTGATATGAAGACGCCTGATTTTCTTCTTTGCAAATATAGCAATACATTGCCACAAATCACTTATAATTTTCATAGAACCAAACAGAACCAAACACAGTTCGCAAATAATTAACGTGCTTTCTAGTCTAGCATCCACGGTGGATAATCCACCGCGCACGCGTATGGAGTATGCGCATTACAATCTACGATCTTAATCTCTCCATCCTTGTCAATCTTCTCGGCTTCAACCGAATGTACAGGGACCATATGCCTATGCTCCTTCCATTACTATATGTTCTAAGAGCATGACTTAAGCGGGGAGTACAGACTTTTGCATAACGCATAAACCATATACATAAAGAATTTGATTGGTCCATTGACTCATGCATAAGAAAATGGGCCAATGAAATTCCTTATGCACATGCTTTATGCGTTATGCAAAAGTGTGTGTTTCTCGCCTTACAGCGTTCTCTCCACGAAGTAAGAGAGAAGGAAATCGAACTCTGTGAAACGTAAATGGTCCTAGTCCGTGACCTCTAATTGGGAGGGAGTCCGCTGAAAGGAATGAATTCTTATGGTTGGGCTCCATTTGCAACTAATCTTACCCGAACAGTCCGGCCTGATCCGTTGCTTGCATTAGACGGAGAGGTCACGAAGTAAGAGATCGTGGGAGAGGTTACGAGTTCCAAAAAATTAAAAAAGATGAAATATTGAATATTTAATATTAAAATGAATATTACATTATTATATTATATTATTGAATATTTAATCGTTTAATTTATAATATTTATATGCTTTAATTCTGCTAATTTCGTGCACAGTAGCTTTTAGTACGTATTAATCTAGCGTAGTGCAAGTGATCGAATTCACTATTAATTCTTATAAATCTTTACCTTTTTTAATTTTTTGGAACTTTTAGTCTAAGGGTCTACGCACAATAGGAAAAAAATTTATATAAGATATTAAATATAAGAATTTTAACCTGTCAGAAAGCGCACATTCCACAGTACACAGTTCTGATAGGTTAATATTCTTATATTTAATATCTGTTCCTAATATTCCTCCTATTGTGCGCAGACCCTTAACCTCTCCGTATAATACAAGCACGCTCTTACTTCGAGAATGCAAGCCAGGCCGGACTGTTCGGGTAAGGTTAATTGCAAATGGCGCTCAACCATAAGAATCCATTCCTTTCAGCGGACTCCCTCCCAATTAGGGGTCACGAATCAGGACCACTTTTTCAGCTTGCGTTCTATTAAATTCGGTCTCCTTCTTTCTTACTTCGTGGTTCTCTCCATATGCAGCACAAATCATTGCAGTGGCTTCAGCAGCATTTTTCTTCAGATGAAACGCGAAGTGGATGGAAAATCGAATATGCTCTTTTGTTATTGCCATCGTGAACACTACTGATTTTTAAGGTTATATGTATCAGACGCCAAACCGTATGGCATTTTAGAAGGCCAAATGTTAACGCTTTAAAACCGCAAAAGGGCGGGAAGATATATAAAATTTAAATTGTTATTTCAGTTGTATGAAATTTAAAGCTCAGAACTTTTTTGTACACCATGTAGCCGTACTTTTGAGTGTCGGCACAACTTCGTCGCGTCCTCCAAAAGAAAACTAATGATGCGAAAGCTCTTATTTGAGATTAACAATACTTACTGGAGCAATAGTGCGGTTCGTCAATAATTCTCGCGTGATTCGAGATTTTACAAATGTTAACGAGTTACCTTGCTCAGCAAAGATCTTAGTCGCTATCACGGTGTAAGAATAATAGGTGATTCTACTCGTGTAAAATCACTGTGATTTTCCTGAGGACATTCCGCAGTTAACCAGAAGGTGGCGTATATGTATAACACCTAACAAAGTATTTTAAAAGATATGTGAATAGATCAGGTGATAAGTCTGCTAATAAGATCTTAATAAAAGAAACATATAATAATAAAAGAAACTATAATAATTAAAGAAATTATTGTAATAATTGCACAAACATCTTTTATTAAATTTTGTTGATAAACTTAAAAATAACATTCGTAACATGAGTTAAAAAATTGAATCTTGTACATTTTCTACATTTTTATGTATTATATAAACGAGCTTGTTTCTTTTTTTGATAACTCGTTTTCATTAAATCATTATTTATTTGTTTGGCGTACTGGCGCATTCGCATTGTGATAATACATTGTGATATACATTACCTCAAATATTACTTTTCCGAATTCTTAATCACTTTTGTTGTTATAATGTCATTTTCCTTAAAATGATCCTCACAAACGAGGAAAATTTTAGGTATTCTTATATCAGGATATGCATGCTGAATTAATGCAATCTAATCTTCGCGTTGTTTGATGTTACTTGACACTCGAAATACTGATTTCTTACTGCACTTATATCTTTGAATTTGAACGCAATTAGGAATAACACAATAGTTATATGGCATGATACAAACTAAAAATCAGAAAAGCAGTAATTCTCAGAATTTCTCAGACGGAATTTCTCATCAGAGTTTCTCAGACAGTAGATTATTAGGTTAGGTATTAGATCATTATGCCATCTAGTGTTATGAGTTTGAACTGCCTCACTTTAGTCACAGCATTTTAAGGGAAATGTAGGTGAGTGAATACACCTATTATTCTTACACCGTGGTCGCTATCAAAAATTCGTTGGGCGCCAGGCTCGAGAGAGCGTGCCACTCTTCGCACAAATGTTAGATAAATTGCTCGGACAAAGAAATTATAGATTACGCGGATTCTCGCGACGGACTAAACAACTAGCTCAGCCAACGGAATTGGCAGAGGGGAGTGGTTCGCGGTTAGTAGGGAAATTGACGGAGAACGATGGAGAGGCTGAAATAAATGCACCAGAATTAATAATAACAATAAAGAGAAATCGATATATTTGATAGAGACTGTACAAAAGTGTTCGAAAGAAAGTACGTTACAGCGTTGACCTTCCGCGCTCTGGTATGCGGCGCAATAACAATAAACCGACTATTAACTGGTCGTCGAGTACAGGAAGGAAATTCGGCAATACTTCGCCGAGCAGAAATATGCGACCAAATCTAGATCTTATTATGTTAACAATAATTACTTCGTGAACAATTAGAACATACGATTTTACATTAGACGGCAACGGTTCTCCAATGCGCAATAACGCCAGTCTCGACTTTAAAGAATTTTCAATAACTAACAATTACACAAGTGACTTGGCGGCAACGAGGGCGAGTAACTACACTATTATACATTCTCAAATTAGAGCATCTGAGCGGAGGGCACGTATTCACGGCAACACTGACTCGAAACGCCTATAGGCGACCGATCCGGTATCGGCAACGAAAAATCGGAGTAAAGTCTAACGTGTGCTCCGCTCGAGACGCATGTCATCTACCGCGATCGGTGGTTTTACACAAATTATAAGATAACGCTCGCCTCACCACGTAACGATCCCTCGTCGATCTTCCAAGGGAGAGCCTCCGCTTCTAACTCTTTTCGGCAACAGCAGTGAAATTGGCTACTATAAGGCTCCGGAGATCCTGCGTCCTCTTTGTTGATGTAAGACAACCAGCTCTTCGGAACGTAGATTCAGGATATCAGTGAAAAGAGTTAATCAAAAATGATGAAAACAACAAATACTTGAATATAACTTTTATTAACTGCCGCGTTACTACGCTCGGTTTTGGAAGCGACTGAGATGCGCACGGCACTCAAGCCGGCAGGCAACCAATCCCACGGCACGACGCATGCGCAAGACAACAAGCATGGATAAAGGAAATATACAAGGCTTACTTCAATACTTCCGCCGCCTACATATTTCCCGTACTTGAGCATTCTAACAATCCATTGCCTTCGCAATGAGCTAGAAAACGATTCCGCGATAGTGCTTTAATAAGAATATCCGCACGCTGTGTCTCGGAGGAAGTCCAGACCACGCGCAAAACTCCTGCCTCTGATATCTCACGCAACTGATGATAACGGGTGTCAATGTGTTTTGTTCTCTTGTGGAACTCGCGATTTTTAGCTAGGCGAATCGTGCTCTGGTTATCGACAAACAAAACCGTTGCTTGCTTACATTGACGCCCGATACCAGCCAACAGTTTTCTGAGCCACACGGCTTCTTTCGCAGCTGCTGATGCAGCGACAAACTCTGCTTCCGTGGTACTCAGAACCACTAATTTCTGTCTCTGTGATGCCCAGGTGACCGGACCATTGGCCAAACTGAACATATATCCCGTCATTGATCGTCTCGTCTCGATGTCGCTCGCAAAATCTGCATCCGAGTACCCTATCAACTGTGGTTCGCTTCCGCTGCTTCGATACATTATTCCTAAGTCTTTGGTTCCGACTAGAAACGCTAGGATACGCTTCACTGCCCGCCAGTGAATTTCGTTTGGTTTATTTAAAAACTTACTCGCCGTATTAACGGCATATGCTATATCCGGACTCGTCACGGTCGCAAGAAACATGAGTGACCCGACTGCCTCTCGATATGGCGCATTGCACAATCTTTCTTCGCTTGACTCTACAGGTTGCAATGAAACATTTGGATCCGCAGGAACCGACAACGGTTTTGCCTCGCTCATATTGAAACGCTTGAGTATTTTTCGCGTATACGCGCCTTGATGTAGAAACATCGTCTTCTCGGAACGATTTCGAACTATTTGCAACCCAGCGAAATGACTACAGTCCCCTACAGTAATCTCGAACGTGCTTTTCATTTTCTCAATCATGTCTCTCAACACAGTTTCCGACTTACAAGCTATAAGTCCATCGTCCACGAACAAAGCAAGATATATCTCGCAGTCTTTCCTAGCATTGCTGTAGAATATGCACTCGTCCGCATCGGTTTGTATAAACTTAAATTGACGCAAAAAATCACAGAATTTACGATTCCAGCACCTGGGTGCTTGCTTCAGCCCATACAAAGATTTTATTAGTCGACACTCAACTTCACTCGCATTTTTACCGACTTTCATGCCCACTGGAATCTTCATGAAAATTTCTTCTTGGAGATCTCCATACAAGAACGCGGTACGAACTGCACCATCTCCAGATCTTCCTGAGTTACTGTTGCCAACAGTACTCTTAATGAGTCATAGCGAACCACTAGTGAAAAAGTCTCTTCGAAATCCATGCCCTTCTCTTGGAGGAATCCTCTGGCACACAGCCTCGCTTTGTATCTGCGTACACTTCCATCCGGATTCTGAATAACTTTAAACACCCACTTGGAATCAATCGTTTTCCTTGCTGGATCTCTTGGCACGATTTCCCAAGTGCGGTTCTTCTCATATGCCATGAGCTCTTCTTCAATGGCTCGTTTCCATTGAACAGCGTCCGGCCCACCTATTGTCTCGTCAACACTCAACGGTGCATTGTACTCAGTGAAGTCGATTTCATAGTCGAATACCCAGTTCGGTCTACGAAGCTGTCCTCGATTTCTCAATCCGTAAGTATGTCTAGCAGGCTCATCAGTATTCTCGATTTGCATTGTGGGCTCTTCAACAGCATTCTCTATCTGCACTATAGGCTCTCCAACACCGACTGGTGATGTGACCACATCGTTTCTGTTGGCACCTAGGTTTTCTCTGTCGTCTTCTAGATGTTCTACGTTGTTTTCTCTCAGCTCGATCAACTGCTCTTGTGGTATTGCTCGCAGCCAATCCTCGTCGTCGCTCGTATCACTCGAGTATGTCTCTCCGTTGAAGCACTCGCGAAAGACAACATTTCTTGATACTGTAACTTTCTTAGTCTCAGGGTGATACAGTCGATAATTTGTTGACTCTCCATCATACCCTACGAGGATTATTTTCTTTGCTCGAGCGTCGAACTTCCGTGTGAAATGTTTAGGCACGTGCTGGTATCCTTCCTCGCCGAAAGCTTGCACGTGGCCTAGATCCGGTTTCTTTCCGACCCAGATCTCATAGGGCGTTTTCGTGTCACTATCTCCTGTCGTCGAGACTCGATTCAGCAAGTAAACCGCAGTATTTACTGCTTCCGCCCACAGAAACATCCCGAGTTGTTTCGCGTGCAACATTGTACGCGCGCATTCGACTATCGTTCGGTTATCCCGCTCTGCTCTCCCGTTTTGCTCGGGAGTGTACGGGGCCGTCACCTCGTGTTGAATCCCGCGGAACTGCATGTAACTACGCATCTGTTTATTGCAGTATTCACCTCCATTGTCCGTCCGGAGAGTTTTCATGGGACGCCCAAATTTATTCGCAACCGCTCGCTCGACGATTTTGAAAGTCTCAAAGACATCCGACTTGTGTTTCACGAAGAACACTTGTCTATAGCCGGACGCATCGTCCTTGTACGTAACGAAATAGTTTGCGCCACCGATTGACTCCTGCGACATCGGCCCGCATACGTCGCTGTGAAAGAACTCTCCCGGTTCTCGACTGACACGCTCGACAATCTTCTGGAAAGGTAGTCTATGCGTTTTTCCGAGACTGCACGCGTCACAGAAGAAGTTTTTTTTTTTTTTTACCTCTGAGTTTCACCCCGTTCACTGCTCCGCTCGACAGTAATACGGATAACGCGCGTTTATTCAAATGCCCGAGACGCTCGTGCCAACCTTTCAGGCTCGTTGTTGACACATTTGCCTCGTCCGCACTTTGTTGAACTCTCGTTCGAAACAGCAACCTGCAAATCCCATTCGACTGCTTAACTCCCGTTGCGAGAATCTTGTTACCGCGAACTATCAACGCATCATCTTCTCGAAAAACGACCGAGTACCCGCGCACTGTACACATTCCAACAAAAAATAGATTTTTTTCCAGGTCCGGAACGTATAACACATGCTCGATTCGAGCTTCGTTCCAGACGCCGTTCAATAGTCTGTCCACAATAACTGTCCCTTCGCCGGTCACAAGACACTCTCCATTGTCACCGAGTTTTATCGCGTCTCCATCACTCCTTGGACGAAACTCCGCGAACCAGTCTCTTCGAAACGTAACATGCCTCGAACACCCACTGTCGATATACCAGATATCTTTTTGATCGACCGCAAGCACCGCGCGGCGTTCCTTACTGTCTGGCGTCTTATACCGACCGTGTTCGATACGACTTTGTCCGTTAGTCTCACTCACGTTCGCAGACATTGCTATAAACGCAACTTGCCGAGAGCAGTCACTACCGCGATCAGTTTTATCTTTGTCTTTTACCTTATTTTCTTTACGTTCAGGACAGTCCCGCGCGAAGTGTCCTTTTTGCTGACAGACAAAGCACTCGACGTCTTTCTTTTCTTTCTTCTTTTTCTTCTTCGTACCTGACTTCGGCTTTGTCTTCGAATCCTCACTGTTAGATTTCGATATCTTCATAGCAGCAAAAGCCGTTACTTCTGCCGTGTCGGTATTTAACCGGCTTTCCTCTCTAAGCAAACGTTCCTGTAAGTTCTCGATCGTTTGTCTTTCAGGCTCGACGCTATCCCAAGCTGTTTGAAAAGATGAGAATTTAGCCGTCAAGCTTGCCAACACCTTCGCCATGATTGTTGTTTCAGATAGATTCTCGCCAAGATCCCTGAGTTCCGAAGCCAGGTTTTGAACTCTAGACACATGCTGCACAATCGAATTCGTCGGACCCATGCGATACTCGTGGAACTTCTGCGTCAGCATCAATTTATTCGATGCCGATTTACGCGAGTGAATCGCCACCAACTTATCCCATATCTGTTTCGCGGTGACACTTGTCAACAAAGGCTCCAGCTGATTATATTCCATCGATGATGATATGAAAAACATGGCCTTCGCATTTTCCTTTATCCATGCTTTTCCTTCCGCTGATTCTCTGTCTGCCGGCATGACCTTGTCACCGGTCACGATGCTCAATACATCGCTTGCCACAAATATCTGCGTCATCTGGAACTTCCAGCCTAAAAAGTTCGTTCCGTCGAACTTCTTCACCTGCTTCATTGATAATTCACCCGCCATTATTTTCACCGTTCGCGACTCTTAACTCGATTACGAACCGCAAAACAAAAAGTCTCAAATGCAAGATGACCGCTGCCCTCGCGACACTAACACGTTTTCAGCCGCCGGTTAACCTTTTTTCCACTTCACTGAAATCTCGAAAAGCTACGTGTGCTGGGCCCATAACCTGTTGATGTAAGACAACCAGCTCTTCGGAATGTAGATTCAGGATATCAGTGAAAAGAGTTAACCAAAAATGATGAAAACAACAAATACTTGAATATAACTTTTATTAACTGCCGCGTTACTACGCTCGGTTTTGGAAGCGACTGAGATGCGCACGGCACTCAAGCCGACAGGCAACCAATCCCACGGCATGACGCATGCGCAAGACAACAAGCATGGATAAAGGAAATATACAAGGCTTACTTCAATACTCTTTACAACTCGATTACCGCACAAGTGATGATCGGGAGCATTCGCGGATCCACGCAGGCCGCTAGGCCCCTCTCCTATCGGGCCGCTCTTTATTCTAATTGGCTTGTAGCTATCGCGCAACCCCGCGACTAATCACAGCGAGTCCTGCAGGTCGCGTATCCTTTGAATCTCTGGCGCGCTTTTCCAAATTAGCTGGCTGAAGTTTTCCGTCTTGATCAGTGGTCTTCTATCGCTCTCCTCAGAAGTGGAGGCGGCTGCCACTGTTCGGGCCGTGCTGAGACGGTCCCTGAGTACGTCTCTCTCCGAGGCGTCTGCAATAAAGGCGCGACAATCACCAAATAATATCAAAATTAGCAGAGGTTACAAAACAATACGACCTGCGTGTACCGCGCTCCTTGAGGACGCAATCGGGATCTTTTTCGGTGGTTTCTTGCTTCCTCCACGACGTCTTCATTCTTCCTTCCGTGAGTGAGGCGGTAACATTACACGAATCTAATAGCGATTTCGGCTGGGAAAATGAGTGTGCACTGGTGCATATTAAAACCGTTGTACACTGTTAATCTACCACCGCGGCAGTACATGGATATAACATATGCACGAACATGTACATTGTACACGGACTTAACATGCACCAGTGTACACTAATGCATCCCACCCGAAATTGCTATAAGATAACCACCATTCACGCTCTAATGTGACTAATAATCGTTCTTTAAAAATCTGAAATTACTAAATATTTTATATAAAAGAATATACAAAACGAAACAAAAAATAGAAATTTGGCACGCTCGCTTGTGCCCTCGCCCTTCGAGCTTAGAGGACACAGGATCTCCGTGCCAATGCACTTACGAGTGACGGACACGAAGTGTCACGTCACAACCAATATATGAGTATGAATGTGTTTTGTAAATAAAAACAATCATAAATTATATTAATCAGTATTTTTAGTTACGATGATTGTTCTTATTTACATATAAGATACATACATACATTTATTTATTATACATACATACATACATACATACATTATATATAATAATATATAATATATATATAAATATTGTAAAAAGAAATCCATTATTTCTGCATGAAATTGAAGGCTTTATTTAGTATAGTTAGAATGATCCGATTTAGATCAAATATGCACCGTTTTGTTCGATAACTTGTTGCCATTTTGAAGGTAATTCCATTATGCCTCTCTCATAGAAACCCTCGTCCCTATTGGCAAAAAACTGGGACAGTCGATTTTTACAAGCTTCTTTTGAGGCTAATTTTTCACCAGCAAAATCATTCGCCATAGACAACAAACAGGTGGTAATTACTTAGAGCCAGGTCCAGACTATAAGGTGGATGCATAAGAATCTCCTAACCAAATTCTGGCGAGTCACTATCAATGTGTGTGTCCTTGCATTGTCCTGATGGAACACAATTCCTCTCCTATTGGCCAACTCTGGCCGCTTCTGGGCGATTGCTTTTTTCAGACGGTCCAATTGTTGACAGTCTTCTTCTTCTTCTAAATTTAGATGGCCCAGGTACCGTAGTAAACGGATTTTCGTGGCCAGTCTAATCCAACCTTCCGCAGGAATTCCACAGAAAAGAAATAATCGTGTGGTCCTCAAGGAATCTGAAACAAAATAAAAGAGCGCCGCACATGGCCCCTCCCGGACCACAGTATATACAGTAGCGCAACTCTCCTGATTTTGTGAAGCCTAAAATGGAGTGCGCATGCGCGAAATGGGTAAGTTGCCCAGTAACGCCGTCTACACTTCTATCTCACTTGCTCTAGTTCCTCTTTCTCTCCGTTTCTTTCTAGCTGCCTAGGTTATTTGTATGAACAGTAAATTAAATGTACAAAAACTAAAAGAAATAAATTTATAATTGTAATGCGTTGCAAAATAAAAAAAAATACAAAAATAAGAAAATATAAAATCATATAAATATTGTATAAATATTATACTGTAAAAATATTTTAATTAAAGATCGGCACACGATGCTTGTTTTCCTGCTAAATTGTTTGCATTTTTTGAAAATTATTAGAATTGTACCACACAGAATTAACGCAGATTTTCTAGCTAAAATGTAAGTATAATTTAACAGAAAAACACAAGCATCATTTTCCGCAGGTTTAAAATATTAATATAAACAATAAAATTTACTGTTATTTATATTATTACAGATTTTATATATATTTCATAAAATTATTATTAGATACTTTTATAATTACAATAATTATATAGTCAAAACATATAGTACTGTTTTCTTATTACGTAATCTGTAATAATATAAATAACAGTAAATTTTATTGTTTATATTAATATTTTAAACCTACGGAAAATGATGCTTGTGTTTTTCTGTTGAATTACTTACGTTTTAGCAAGAAAATCTGCGTTAATTCTGTGTGGTACGATTCTAATAATTTTCAAAAGATGCAAACAATTTAGCAGGAAAACAAGCATCATGTGCCGATCTTTAATTAAAATATTTTTACAGTATAATATTTATACAATATTTACATAATTTTATATTTTCTTATTTTTGTATTTTTTTTTATTTTGCAACGCATTACAATTATAAATCTATTTCTTTTAGTTTTTGTACATTTAATTTGCTGTTCATACAAATAACCTAGGCAGCTAGAAAGAAACAGAGAGAAAGAGGAACTAGAGCAAGTGAGATAGAAGTGTAGACGGCGTTACTGGGCAACTTACCCATTTCGAGCATGCGCACTCCATTTTAGGCTTCACTAACATCAAAGGTGCCGACAGAGAGTTGCGCTACTGTATATACTGTGCCCGGACTAAAGCCGAGGAGGACAGAAAGGGGAGGTGGAACGGGAGAGGGGAACACGCCGTCATCCGAGCAAGTGGCTCCCCCCCCCCTCCCAAGCGCATATCACCTTCAGGGTGCGTTCAGAAATTACACTCCGATAACTCTTGGGTGCATTTTTGATATAATATACGTAACGTAAACTATAGCCTAGAGTTACCTAAGCGTAATTTCTGAACGCAGCCCAGATAGACAACTCAATGGATTTGAAAAAGGAGAGGAGCAACCTTAGAACATATAGTACTGGAAGGAGCATAGGCATATGGTCCCTGTACATTCGGTTGAAGCCGAGAAGATTGACAAGGATGGAGAGATTAAGATCGTAGATTGTAATGCGCATACTCCATACGCGTGCGCGGTGGATTATCCACCGTGGATGCTAGACTAGAAAGCACGTTAATTATTTGCGAACTGTGTTTGGTTCTGTTTGGTTCTATGAAAATTATAAGTGATTTGTGGCAATGTATTGCTATATTTGCAAAGAAGAAAATCAGGCGTCTTCATATCACTTGTAAGTTTAATTATTTGTGAGTATAGTATTAATATACGGAATTTATAAGGTCAATCTTCGGAATAGGGGAAACAGCTCTGATCTTCTTGACCTTGACATATGTTGTCAAGGTCATGACCCTGAGTAACTTTGCCTTAACAACTAGCCGTCGCTCGCCCTTCGTTAAAAAGATATTAACAAAAAAAGTTTCAAAAATAACGTCCTATTTCTGCTATATATACAGTATTAAATACTATTCTACATAGGTTTTGACCTTCCACGCGAAGTAACTTT